>NC_092087.1:4796263-5096263 GCF_045679555.1 Salvelinus alpinus
TATATACTGTTATATTACCTAGCCTGGTCCTAGACCATATATACTGTTATATTACCTAGCCTGGTCCTAGACCATATATACTGTTATATTATCTAGCCTGGCCTGGTCCTAGACCATATATACTGTTATATTACCTAGCCTGGTCCTAGACCATATACACTGTTATATTATCTAGCCTGGTCCTAGACCATATATACTGTTATATTACCTAGCCTGGTCCTAGACCATATATACTGTTCTATTACCTAGCCTGGTCCTAGACCATATATACTGTTCTATTACCTAGCCTGGCCTGGTCCTAGACCATATATACTGTTCTATTACCTAGCCTGGCCTGGTCCTAGACCATATATACTGTTCTATTACCTAGCCTGGCCTGGTCCTAGACCATATATACTGTTCTATTACCTAGCCTGGCCTGGTCCTAGACCATATATACTGTTCTATTACCTAGCCTGGCCTGGTCCTAGACCATATATACTGTTCTATTACCTAGCCTGGCCCTGCACAATGAGTGCAGAAAACATTAAGGGCACCTACTCTTTCCATGACGTAGACTGACAAGGTGAATCCAGGTGAAAGCTGTGATCCTTTAATGATTTCATCTGTTAGAACCACTTCAATTTGTGTATATGAAGGCGAGGAGATATTTTTTAAACCAATGTTTAAGCCTTGAGACAATTGTGACACACTCAATTGTGACACACTCAATTGTGACACACTCAATAGTGTTGCTAATGTTTTGTACACTTAATATTTGATTTGTTATTCACTGTGAATTTATTCCTCGTGTCACTATTTCTATGTTTTAATGAAAACAAAAAGTATATTTTTCAATCTGCATTGTGGGAAAATAATCTGTAAGTAAGCATTTGACTGATAGTCTACAGCTGTTGTCCACGAAGCGTGTGAATTCCCGTGTTTTATTAACCAAAATGGCGCATATCGCTCTCATGCGGCAATGTTTACAAACACATGAAAGGAGTCTAATGTTTTGCTGGAAGATCCACTTGCGACAAAGTGTCTGCCTCCTGGCAGAGGAAACCAGGCTTTTCGCTAAAATGTCCTTGTGCTTGGTAAAGTTCATGATGCCGTCGACCACATTTTTCCCCTTTTGTGCCCTGGTAAAAAGTAGTGCACTTTTTAGGCCAACCATCAAATTAGCCTATTTTGTAATTAATAAGTAAATACAATCTCAGCGACTGTTCAAACAATAACTTAAACAACATTGTAGCCTTATTAAACCCCCCCCCCCCCCCACCCCCCCCCCAAATTTTTTTTTTTTGTTTAAAAATAATAACTAGTTGATTGACTACCTAAAATCAGCCACAAGCTATTGGGTTTTTTCTCCATGACCAAACATATCTAGAGCTTCTATGAGAGTGAATACATTCTGATATAATGTTATAGGCTACATTGACAAGAAAATAATATTTGTCATGGCATATTATTATAATTTATTTTTAAATCTGATTATTTCACATGGGGAAGATATAGGAAGCTAAAAGGCTAGCTTGAGTGATGTGTTTAGCCAGTTAGCTAGCATACTGCTAGCAGAGTAGCCTTCAGTCAACAGACACAAAACAAGGTAATCTAAAACAAACCCAAAACGTTCACTACATGTAGCTATAATAAAAAAATACAGTTGGTTTTCTTTGAAATTAGCTAACAGTGGTGGTGATATTTTAAAAGTGATTCTTCTTTACTTTTAACACAAATGGGAAGTTGACAACAGGAACATCTCTGCTCTCGCCCCCTCCCATGTGTATGTTGCTATTCAGGGATCTAGGAACACATCGACCCGGCGAGGGAGTCATGCTACAAAAGCTGCACGTTGCTCGAATCAATCAGACTCCAACCTAAGAGCACACACGCATGTAGATCTACGATCATTAAGTGGATATCTTTAATTAAAACCTTTAATTAAAACCTTTAGCAATCATTGACTTTATTACTAACTTATTAATCCTGCTTAAAATGGATTAAAGTTTAAACACGTTGTAATCAGGCAAAGCAAATTCTCCACAAACACAGTGATATTAGGCTTATAACAGGGTGTAGCTTGATGTGTTTGTGTGTGTGTGTGTGTGTGTGTGTGTGCGCTTATGTGTTTGTAAGTGCGTGCGTGTGTTTGTGTGTCTGTCTGTGTATGTTATCTAGAAGGTCGTCCCTTACACCTCCCCCTGTTCTGTTAAATACCACCATGCCACTTTCGATCAGGTCTTAGATTCCGAAAAGGTCTTGTGTTGCAGGTTCTGTTAAAACCCCCCTAAGGTCAATGTCCACTCCAACAGCATCATAAAAAACATCCCCGTCAACATCCGTAAATTTAAGCTAGAGATATCTTTTTTTTTATTTATTTTTTTACGTTGGATGTCGACATCCACCTACGTAACATTTCCACGTCTGCGGTGAATGGTTTGTCAGACCATGAGACGGAAAAATCGTAAAACAATCGTCCTTCTCATAAAATTGTCTGTAGCGTCTAAACGGTTTGGCTCACAAAAAAAGATGAGACTCTCACGAAACATGATGTTCTCCTCCGAGAGAGAGAAAGATAGAGAGAATTAGAGAGAGCATACTTAAATTAACACAGGACACCGGATAAGACAGGAGAAGTACTCCAGATATAACCAACTGACCCTAGCCCCCCGACACATAAACTCCTGCAGCATAAATACTGGAGGCTGAGACAGGAGGGGTCAGGAGACACTGTGGACCCATCCGATGATACCCCCGGACAGGGCCAAACAGGAAGTATATAACCCCACCCACTTTGCCAAAGTACAGCCCCCACACCAATAGAGGGATATCTTCAACCACCAACTTACCATCCTGAGACAAGGCCGATATTTCAAAAGGAAGGGGAGAGAGTGTGTCTGTGCGAGAGAGGTCTCTGTTATGGTTTGTGTGAGTGAGTGAATGTGTGTGTGTGTGTGTGTGTGTGTGTGTGTGTGTGTGTGTGTGTGTGTGTGTGTGTGTGTGTGTGTGTGTGTGTGTGTGTGTGTGTGTGTGTGTGTGTGTGTGTGTGTGTGTGTGTGTGTGTGTGTGTGTGTGTGTGTGTGTGTGTGTGTGTGTGTGTGTGTGTGTGTTTGTGAAGGGGAGGGAGAGAGAGGTCTCTGTTATGTTGAGCCTTTCATCTTGTTTTATTTTCCCAGGCCTCCAGTCGTTGCAGTTACAATTACAGTTACACTTTGTCAATATGACTCAAACCAATAGGACTGTTGTTCTTTAGTCTGCATGTAGCTTCATTCTATAGCTAGAGGACTCCTGATCGCTCCAGGAGGGCGAGGACTCCTGATCGCTCCAGGAGGGGGAGGACTCCCGATCGCTCCAGGAGGGCGAGGACTCCTGATCGCTCCAGGAGTGATACTCTGTTGTCTAGTACGTATTTTTGCTGGCTAAGGCCTTCTACTTTATGTGCTGCCTGTCTTCCTAGTGGCTTACTTGGTGTGTGAACAAACTGCTGACTGCTCAAACAGACGGATCTTCAGAGTTGTTCTGCTGAGTTGTTCTGCTGAGTTGTTCTGCTCAGTTGTTCGAGGTAGGAAAGAAAGGAAGGCTCCTCACCACTCACTAACTCTCTAACTCTCTCTCTAACTCTTTAATTATCTCTCCAACTCTCTAACTCTCTCTCTCTCTCTAATTCCTTAACTCTAACTCTCTAATTCTCTAATGCTCTAATTCTCTAACTCTCTCTCTAACTCTCTAATTCTCTAACTCTCCAATTCTCTCTAACTCTCTAATTCTCTAACTCTCTAATTACTAAACTCTCTAGCTCTCTAATTCTCTCTCTAATTCTCTCTCTCTCTAACTTTCTAATTCTGTCTCTAATTCTCTAATTCTCTCTCTAACTCTCTAATTCTCTCTCTAACTCTCTAACTCTCTAACTCTCTAATTCTCTAACTCTCTCTCTAACTCTCTAATTCTCTCTCTAATTCTCTAACTCTTTAACTCTCTAATTCTCTAATTCTGTAACTCTGTAACTCTGTAACTCTCTCTCTAATTCTCTAACTCTGTAACTCTCTAATTTTCTAACACTCTAATTCTCCCCATAATTCTCTAACTCTCTAACTCTCTAACTCTCTAACTCTCTAAATCTCTAACTCTCTAATTCTCTAACTCTCTAATTCTTAATTATCTAACTCTCTCTCTAATTTTCTAACTCTCTAATTCTCCCCCTAACTCTCTAACTCTCTAGTTCTCTAATTCTCTAACTCGCTAACTCTCTCTCTAATTCTCTAACTCTCTAACTCTCTCTCTAATTCTCTAATTCTCTAACTTGAGTATCTTACCTAGTTATTTTCTGATGATCTCGTTTAGCTCTTTTGTAGCTTTGGCAAGTACACTACAAGACCAAAACTATGTGGACAACTACATCGGCGAACATCTCAGTCCAAAATCATGGGCATTAATATGGAGCTGGTCCCCTCTTTGCTGCTATAACACCCTCCACTCTTTTGGGAAGGCTTTCCACTAGATGTTGGAACATTGCTGTGGGAACTTGCTTCCATTCAGCCACAAGAGCATTACTGAGGTCGGGCACTGATTAGGCCTGGCTTGCAGTCGGCATTCCAATTAATCCCAAAGGTGTCCGATGGGGTTGAGGTCAGGGCTCTGTGCAGGCCAGGTCAAGTTTTTCCACAACGATCTCGACAAACCATTTCTGTATGGACCTCGCTTTGTGCACGGGGGCATTGTCATGCTGAAAGATGAAAGGATCTTCCCCAAACTGTTAACACAAATTTGGAAGCATAGGATCCTCTAGAATATCATTGTACGCTGCAATGTTAATATTTACCTTATTTTAGGCCGAGCCAGAACCAGGAAAAACAGCCCCAGACCATTATTCATCCTCCACGAAATTTTACAGTTGGCGCTATGCATTCGGGTGGCTAGCGTTCTCCTGGCATTCTCCAAACCCATCACTCCAGCTGATGTTTGGCATTGCTCATGGTGATCTTAAGCTTGTGTGCAGTTGCTCTGCCATGGAAACTCACTTCACGAAGCTCCAGATGAACAGTTATCGTGCTGACGTTGCTTCCAGAGGCAGTTTGGTAGTCGGTAGAGAGTATTGCAACCAAGGACAGATGATATTTATCCACTACACGCTACAGCACTCGGCGGTCCTCTTCTGTCAGCTTGTGTGGCCTGCAACTTTGCGCTGAGCCATTGTTGCTCCTGGATGTTTCCACTTTATAATAACAGCACTTACAGTTGACCGGGGGCAGCTCTAGCAGGGCAGACATTTGTCTAACTGACTTGTTGAAAAGGTGGCATCCTATGAAGGTGGCACGTTAAAAGTCACTGAGCTCTTCAGTAAGGCCAATCTACTGCCAATGTTTGTCTATGGAGATTGAATGGCTGTGTTATAAATTTTATACACTTGTCAGCAACTGTTGTTTTGCTGAAATAGCCCGAATCCGCTAGTTTGTCCATGTACTTTTGTATATATAGTATAGTGTGTGTGTTTTCTATACCTGTTCTTTCCTGTCCCTGTAGGCTTTCCAGACACTCCCCACCCCTTGGCTGCAACCCTTCTAATGTAGTGTACTCTGCACACACAACCCATGTGGAATTCCTGGTCTCCGGCAGCATTTGGAACTGCTGATCTGTGGTCAAGAACTCTGACTTCATCTTAGCCCTTTCAGTCCCTTGCCTTTTTTGGCCCTGACGTAGACATGGATCAGCCCAGAGAACAATGCTAGTCGAGCTGCTCTCTCTTCATCTGACTAGGTTTTCTCTCATAGTGCATCTGGTCGTCATGGTGGTGGCACAGGGCTACAAAATCTTTCCTAAGTCGAGATTATCATTTTCTCCCTCACTCACTTGTCCGTCTCCTCATTTGAATTTCATCGTGTCACTGTCACTTGTCCACTCAAGCTTAACATTTGTTGTCATCTATCGCACACCAGGTGTCCTTGGAGAGTTCCTCAATAAGCTTGACACCTCGATAAGCTCATTTCCTGACGTACTAGGTGACTTCAACTTCCCGACGTCTGCCTTCGATCCATTTTCTTTCCAACTCTCTCTTTCCTCTCCTTGCGTCCCACCTCTTCAACAGCCAGTGAAACTGCAGGGCGCCAAATTCAAAACAACAGAAATACCGTAATTAAAATTCCTCAAACATACATGTATTTTACACCATTTTAAAGATACACTTGTTGTAAATCCAGCCACAGTGTCCGATTTCAAAAAGGCTTTACGACGAAAGCAAACGAAACGATTACGTTAGGTGAGTGCCTATTCACAGAATAACACAGCCATTTTTCAAGCCAAAGAGAGGATTCACAAAAAACAGAAATATAGATACAATTAATCACTAACCTTTGATGATCTTCATCAGATGACACTCATAGGACTTCATGTTACACAATAGATGTTTGTTTTGTTCGGTAAAGTTCATATTTATATCCAAAATTCTGAGTTTACATTGGCGACTTACGTTCAGAAGTCACAAAACATCCTTTGATTTTGCAGAGAGACACATCAATTTACAGAAATACTCATAATAAACATTGCTGAAAGATACAACTGTTATGCATGGAATTTCAGATGCGTGTCAGATTTCAAAAAAGCAAACCATGCAATAATCTGAGTCGGCAGTCAACAGAAGTCAGATGTAACATTATAAACATTCACTTACCTTTGATGATCTTCATCAGAATGCACTCCCAGGAATTCCAGATCAACAATACATGTTTGTTTTGTTCGATAATGTCCATCATTTATGTCTAAATTCCTCCTTGTTGTTCTAGCGTTCAGTACACTTTCCAAACTCACGACGCGCGGGCAGGTCCATCGGAAAGTACGGACGAAAAGTGAAAAAAGGTATATTACAGTCCGTAAAAACATGACAAACGAAGTATTGAATCAATCTTTAGGAGGTTTTTAACATAATTCTTCAATAATGTTCCAACCGGAGTATTCCATTGTCTACAGAAGTGCGATGGAACAGAGCTCGCTCTCACGTGAATGCGCATGGTCAGGGCATGTTCAGGTCATGATAGACCTTACTCCATCCCCTCTCCTTTGGCCCCACTTCACAGTAGAAGCATCAGACAAGGTTCTAATGACTGTTGACATCTAGTGGAAGCCTTAGGAAGTGCAACATTACCAATATCCCACTGTATCTTCAATAGGAGCTGAGTTGAAAATCGACCAACCTCAGATTTCCCTCTTCCTGGTTGGATTTTTTCTCAGGTTTTTGCCTGCCATATGAGTTCTGTTATACTCACAGACATAATGTAAACAGTTTTAGAAACTTCAGAGTGTTTTCTATCCAAATCAACTAATAATATGCATATTCTAGCTTTTATAGCTTTGTAGCATGCCGTTTACTCTGGGCATGCTTTTCATCCGGACGTGAAAATACTGCCCCCTACCCCAAAGAAGGTAGGTTTTATTAGTCACAGTGGGTGCAACATCTCCTATGCACGTTTTTATAAACTCTCACACCCAATCAGCGTATAAATCAAATATTATTCTCTGAGACTACCGAGGAACATGTCCCAGTCCGCGTGATCAAAGCAATCTTGAATCGTGGATTTCGATTGGCCAGACCAGCGTTGAATAGTCTTTATCACGGGTGCTTCCTGTTTGAGTTTCTGCCTATAGGAAGGGAGGAGCAAAATGGAGTTGTGGTCAGATTTGCCGAAGGGAGGGCGAGGGAGGGCCTTGTATGCATTGTGTAAGTTAGAGTAGCAGTGATCCTGTGTTTTGCCACAATCAATATGCTGATAGAATTTAGGGAGCCTTGATCTCAAATTTGCTTTTGTTAAAATCCCCAGCTACAATAAATGCAGCCTCGGGATATATGGTTTCCAGTTTTCATAGAGTCCAGTGAATTTCCTTGAGGGCCGTCATGGTATTGGCTTGACGGTGGGATATACAGGGCTGTGACAATAACCGACGAGAATTATCTTGGGAGATAATATGGTTGGCATTTGATTGTGAGGAATTCTAGGTCAGGTGAAAAAAAGGACTTGAGTTCCTGTATGTTGTTACGATTACACCATGAGTTGGTAATCATGAAACATACACCCCTGCCCTTCTTCTTCCAAGAGAGACATTTATTTCTGTCAGAGTGCACAAAGAATCCCGACTCCGAAAGCACATCCTGAGAGAGCTGAGTGTTCCCGTGAAACAGAATATGTTACAATCCCTGATGTCTCTCTGGAAAGCAACTCTTGCCCTAATTTCATCTACCTTGTCATCTAGAGACTGGACGTTAGAGAGTAATATATTCGGAAGCGGTGGGTGGTGTGCACGCCTCCAAAGTCTGACCAGAAGGCCACTCCATCTTCCTCTTCTGCGGCGATGTTGTTTTGGGTCAGCGTCTGGAATCAGTTCAAATGTCCTGGGTGGTTCGGACAAAGGCACAGCTTCGGGAAGTCATATTCCTGGTCGTAGTGCTGGTAAATTGACATCGCTCTGATATCCAATAGTTCTTCCCGGCTGTATGTAATAATACTTAAGATTTTCTGGGCTAACAATGTAAAGAAATAATACATAAACAAAAAGTTTCCTAAGGACTAGAAGCGAGGCGGTACACTCTGCCGGTGCCATTATCTCTCCCTTCTGCTAAATCCTTCTCCCTCCTGTCTCCTGATTATGCCTTTTCGACTCTCCTCCCTTTCCACATCCTATGACTCACACTGTCTGACACACCAACTCTCTTGCCATCTCTCTCAGAATAATCTTCTTGACCCTAACCAGTCAGGCTTCGAGACGTGTCATTCAACCTAGACTGCTCTTCTCTGTGTCACGGAGGCTGTCCACACTGCCAAAGCTGACTCTCTCCTCTGTTCTCATCCTTGCGAGATCTATCCACCGCCGTCGACACCATGAACCATCAGATCCTCCTCTCCACCCTCTCAGGGCTGGGCGTCTCAGGCTCTGCACACTCTTGGATTGCTCCTACCAGGTGACGTGGAGAGGATCTGGTTCATAGTTCTCCATCCACTTGGTTAACATTGCTGTTGTGTTAATTCCACTCTACTGAACAACAGAGGGCGCGTTCGCTCCACACATCTGTTGTGTCTTTGCCGGAGAAAGTGATATGACATGCTATTCTATAAAATCATTTCTCTGTAATTAATATTACCTGATTAACCTCTAACGAGCCTCTACCCCGGGTCCGGGATCACCCCTCACCCCCCCACACACTGATTAGCATAGCTAGCATAGCTTCACAAGTAGATAGTAGCATCTAAATATCATTAAATCACAAGTCCAAGACACCAGATGAAAGATACAGATCTTGTGAATAAAGCCACCATTTCAGATTTTTAAAATGTTTTACAGGGAAGACAAAATATGTAAATCTATTAGCTAAACACGTTAGCAAAATACACCACTTTTCTAACTCCATCAGTTTCTTACTACTTCAGGTGCTATCACCAATTCGGCTAAACTAAGATATTGATAGCCACTAACAAAGAAAAAACCTCTTCAGATGACAGTCTGATAACATATTTATGGTATAGGATAGGTTTTGTTAGAAAAAAGTGCATATTTCAGGTAGAAATCACAGTTTACAATTGCACCTACCATCACAAGACGACTAGAATTACTATAGAGAGCAACGTGTATGACCAATTTACTCTTAATAAAACATTTCATAAGAATAGACAAAGCATAGCAATGGAAAGACCCAGATCTTGTGATTCCAGACAATATTTCAGATTTTCTAAGCGTTTTACAGCGAAAACACAATAAATCGATAAGTTAGCATACCACATGTGAAAACGTTACCAGAGCATCGATTCCAGCCAAAGAGCGCTATAACGTAATCACCGCCAAAATATATTAATTTTTTCACTAACCTTCTCAGAATTCTTCCGATGACACTCCTGTAACATCATTTTACAACATACATATACAGTTTGTTCGAAAAGGTGCATATTTAGCCATACAAAACCGTGGTTACACAATAAAAATACTAGGAAATCAAGCCTCAATATGTCTGACGTCATCTATCAGAGTGATCTAGTTTAATTGAAAGCTAATCATATACTTGACTAAAAAATACAGGGTTGACAGGAATCGAAAGACAAATTAGTTCTTAATGCAACCGCTGATTTACATTTTTTAAATTATCCTTACTTTTCAATACAGGTTGCGCCAAGCGAAGCTATAGCAAACAAGATGGCGACATAAACGTTTAACATTTATCGACAGAAACACGATTTATCATCATAAATTGTTCTTACTGTGAGCTGTTCTTCCATCAGAATCTTGGGCAAAGAATCCTTTCTTGGGTCGAATCTTCTTTTGGTCGATAGATGTCCTCTGTCCTTCGAAATATCCACTAACGATCGAACGGGACCCCGAAACGTGTCCAAAGTTTCAGAGTGCACAACAAAGAAATTCCTCAAAATCGCACTAAACGGATATAAATTGCTATAAAACGGTTCAAATTAACTACATTATGATGTTTTTAACAACTATAACGACTGAAAACATGACCGGAGAAATATCACTCTCTAAAAAACGATTTGGAAGGAGGCAGGTCTGATGTCCATTTTGCGCATGACGCATGCAGGGAGAGAGCGGTACTTCTACGTTTTCGTGTTTTATAGTGGCTGTGATTGTGCAATAGACTCCATTCAAAACGTGATGACGTACAGACACCCAGAGGAAGACGTAGGCAGTGTCGGTTTCTTCATAGCATTCACTGTCGCCTTAAAAACAGACTCCAGATCAGGGGTAAAAATTTCTGAAATCTGACCCCTGTCATGAAAAGTGCTGTAGATATTGTTCTGTACCACTCAGAGACAAAATTCCAACGGCTATAGAAACTAGAAAGTGTTTTCTATCCAATAATAACAATAATATGCATATTGTACGATCAAGAATTTAGCACGAGGCAGTTTAATTTGGAGACCCAAATATGCTAATGCGGAACAGCACCCCCTATAGTTCCAAGAAGTTAAGCTAATCAGGTAAATGTAATAAACTAGAAAGTCGGGGCACCATGAAAGAATGTTTATAGAGCGGTTATCTTCCGAATAAACTCTTAAAGACCTAGTAATCTTTTACATCAAGAGCAGTCAATATTTAATCCTCACTTAAATTCAGTCTCATCTGAAAGTTCTAAATTCTTGGTTATCTTCACGAAAACTGGCTAAGAAGTTGAATCAGCAATACAAAATTTGGTTTAATTATTTATTTGCTAAATACCTAAATAATCACACAGAATTACATCTACACAGAATGGATCATACAATGATTACAAATTATGTCATAAAGGAAAACGTCCCTAGCGGACGGAACAGATATGATGGCTGGTTACACAAAGAAAGGGGGTTTTGAATGAAAGAGCGGGAAGACTGAGTAACAAAGGGAGAAGCTATGCTATCGTATATATAGAATCTTATGCATTCTAAATAACCGCCCATTTGGAAAAAGAAAATGCAAGGAATATTTACTCTGAGCTGCGCTTCAATAGGTTGGTCGTAGATGGAAGGCCGGGTTTGACATTAAATACTAGTAAAAAATCCCTGTTTTAGGTCAGTTAGGATCACCACTTTATTTTAAGAATGTGAAATATCAGAGTAATAGAAGACGAAATGCTTTATTTCATCTTGTCTTTCTTTCATCACATTCCCAGTGGGTCAGAAGTTTGCATACACTCAATTAGTATTTGGTAGCATTGCCTAAAATTGTTTAACTTGGGTCAAACGTTTCGGGTAGCCTTCCACAAGCTTCCCACAATAAATTGGGTGAATTTTGTCTCATTCCTCCTGAGAGAGCTGGTGTAACTGAGTCAGGTTTGTAGGCCTCCTTGCTCGCACACCCTTTTTCAGTTCTGCCCACACATTTTCTATAGGATTGAGGTCAGGACTTTGTGATGGCCACTCCAATACCTTGACTTTGTTGTCCTTAAGCCATTTGCCACAACTTTGGAAGTATGTTTGGGGTCATTGTCCATTTGGAAGACCCATTTGCGACCAAGCTTTAACTTCCTGACTGATGTCGAGATGTTGCTTCAATATATCCACATGATTTTCCATCCACATGATGCCATCTATTTTGTGAAGTGCACCAGTCCCTCCTGCAGCAAAGCACCCTCAGAACATGATGCTGCCACCCCCGTGCTTCACGGTTGGGATGGTGTTCTTCGGCTTGCAAGCATCCCCCTTTGTCCTCAAAAAATAACGATGGTCATTATGGCCAAACATTTATATTTTAGTTTCATATGACCAGAGGACATTTCTCCAAAAAGTTCAATCTTCATCCCCATGTGCAGTTGCAAACCATAGTCTGGCTTTTTTTATGGCGGTTTTGTAGCAGTGGCTTCTTCTTTGCTGAGCGGCCTTTCAGGTTATGTCGATATAGGACTCGTTTTACTGTGGATATAGATACTTTTGTACCTGTTTCCTCCAGCATTTTCACAAGGTCCTTTGCTGTTGTTCTAGGAATGATTTGCAATTTTCGCACCAAGTATGTTCATCTCTAGGAGACAGAACGCGTCTCCTTCCTGAGCGGTATGACGGCTGCGTGGTCCCATGGTGTTTATACTTGAGTACTATTGTTTGTACAGATGAACGTGGTACCTTCAGGTGTTTGGAAATTGCTCCCAAGGATGAACCAGACTTGTGGAGGTCTACAAACATTTCTTTTGAGGTCTTGACTGATTTCTTTTGTTTTTCCCATGATGTCAAGCAAAGAGGCACTGAGTTTGAAATTAGGCCTTCAAATACATCAACAGGTCCACCTCCAATTGACTCACATGATGTCAATTAGCCTATGAGAAGCTTCTAAAGCCATGACATAATTTCCTGGAATTTCCAAAGCTGTTTAAAGGCACAGTCAACTTAATGTATGTAAACTTCTGACCCACTGGAATTGTGATACAGTGAATTATAAGATAAATAATCTGTCTGTAAACAATTGTTGGAAAAATGACTTGTGTCATGCACAAAGTAGATGTCCTAACCAACTTGCCGAAACTACAGTTTGTTAACAAGAAATTTGTGGAGTGGTTGAAAAAAATGAGTTTTAATGACTCCAACCTCAGTGTATGTAAACTTCCGGCTTAAACTGTATATATTCAGTACCAGTCAAAAGGTTGGACATTCCCTGACAGCTTGTCTGTTGAAACGTTGGTTATTAAATAATTACGTCTGAGCTCCTAGAGTGTACGGCTCTCTTTTTATTTTCCAAGTGTTCTTCTCCGCTAGCCTGAACTAGCGGAGAAGTTCAGGCTTATAAACGAGAGAAAATGCAAATCCAACACTTTGCCGTTCTGTCAAACGAGCTGTCACACTGCACTGATTTCTGTATACACCTTCTATACTCCATACTTCTCTGCACCATATCCATGTATTGTCCATAGAGAGAGGGGGGGGGGGGGGGGGGGGGGTCAGGGATGTTGAATGATGGGCTACACTTCTATATATTCTGCTTGAGAAACTTAACAGAGACACCGCTTATTGACACTTCCGAAACACATTTTCAGATTGACATCATTCTGAGTTATCGTAAATGGTGTCTATTTGTGTTATCGTGTAAGTGTTTTTGTGTGTGTGTGTGTGTGTGGTAGGTGTGTTTCTGTTTCAAGTGTGTTGTATTGAGTAAGAGGTGCCCAGGTTTAGGCTATACTCCCAGGTGATTTCTAGGTTGTGTAAGCCATGTTAAATATGGACTGTTCATGTTATCATGAGGAAGATGTGCACAGGTTTACTGCTGTTCTACTCAAGGTATTTCTAGGTTGTGTAAGCAATATTAAATATGGACTGTTCATGTTATCGTGAGGAAGATGTGCCCAGGTTTACTGTTGTTCTAACCAAGGTATTTCTAGGTTGTGTAAGCCATATTAAATATGGACTGTTCATGTTATCGTGAAGAAGAGGTGTCCAGGTTTACTGCTGTTCTACTCAAGGTATTTCTAGGTTGTGTAAGCCATATTAAATATGAACTGTTCATGTTATCATGAGGAAGATGTGCACAGGTTTACTGCTGTTCTACTCAAGGTATTTCTAGGTTGTGTAAGCAATATTAAATATGGACTGTTCATGTTATCGTGAGGAAGAGGTGTCCAGGTTTACTGCTGTTCTACTCAAGGTATTTCTAGGTTGTGTAAGCCATATTAAATATGAACTGTTCATGTTATCATGAGGAAGATGTGCACAGGTTTACTGCTGTTCTACTCAAGGTATTTCTAGGTTGTGTAAGCCATATTAAATATGAACTGTTCATGTTATCGTGAGGAAGAGGTGTCCAGGTTTACTGCTGTTCTACTCAAGGTATTTCTAGGTTGTGTAAGCCATATTAAATATGGACTGTTCATGTTATCGTGAGGAAGATGTGTCCAGGTTTACTACTGTTCTACTCAAGGTATTTCTAGGTTGTGTAAGCAATATTAAATATGGACTGTTCATGTTATTGTGAGGAAGAGGTGTCCAGGTTTACTGCTGTTCTACTCAAGGTATTTCTAGGTTGTGTAAGCAATATTAAATATGGACTGTTCATGTTATCGTGAGGAAGAGGTGTCCAGGTTTACTGCTGTTCTACTCAAGGTATTTCTAGGTTGTGTAAGCCATATTAAATATGAACTGTTCATGTTATCATGAGGAAGATGTGCACAGGTTTACTACTGTTCTACTCAAGGTATTTCTAGGTTGTGTAAGCCATATTAAATATGAACTGTTCATGTTATCGTGAGGAAGAGGTGTCCAGGTTTACTGCTGTTCTACTCAAGGTATTTCTAGGTTGTGTAAGCCATATTAAATATGGACTGTTCATGTTATCGTGAGGAAGATGTGTCCAGGTTTACTGCTGTTCTACTCAAGGTATTTCTAGGTTGTGTAAGCCATATTAAATATGAACTGTTCATGTTATCGTGAGTAAGAGGTGCCCAGGTTTAGGCTATACTCCCAGGTGATTTCTAGGTTGTGTAAGCCATATTAAATATGGACTGTTCATGTTATCATGAGGAAGATGTGTCCAGGTTTACTGCTGTTCTACTCAAGGTATTTCTAGGTTGTGTAAGCCATATTAAATATGAACTGTTCATGTTATCGTGAGTAAGAGGTGCCCAGGTTTAGGCTATACTCCCAGGTGATTTCTAGGTTGTGTAAGCCATATTAAATATGGACTGTTCATGTTATCATGAGGAAGATGTGTCCAGGTTTACTGCTGTTCTACTCAAGGTATTTCTAGGTTGTGTAAGCCATATTAAATATGGACTGTTCATGTTTTCTTCTTTCTTTCAGTTAGTCTTTTTTTGAGAGGTGGAAAAAGGGAATGGATTTTTCTCTGGTGGCTGAGAGTGCACATATATTGATGGTGTAACAGCAGTAAATAATTTATCCTAAAGCGCTTGACTACTGTTTTTTTGGGTGCAGAAAACAGCGAGAGTGAATCGAGAGCTGTGTGTGTGTGTGTGTGTGTTTGTGTGTGTGTGTGTGTGTGTGTGTGTGTGTGTGTGTGTGTGTGTGTGTGTGTGCATGTGTGTGTGTCTAGGAGTGTCATGATTCCTGTAGAGGGTCACACTGAGAGATAATTAACTCTGGTGTGGAGGATAGAGTCCTCGGAATACACACACACACACACACACACACACACACACACACACACACACACACACACACACACACACACACACACACACACACACACACACACACACACACACACACACGCACAGTGAATAGGCTGAGTGCTGGAGGAATATTCTGCCTTCAGCGATTAGAGAGCTCTCCACTCTACTCCACTCCTCTGTGTATCCTGTCCTCCAGCTGTCCATCCATAGAGTACTGTACTGAGGGGAAACAACTCTAACATGAAAGGAAAAAGGAGGAAACTTTGGTAACACTTTAAATCCAGCAGATATCATATGTGTAGCTTTACAACTTGTTCTAAAACAGGTTTGAGTTCGTACGACGTCTGACGACGAGGTATGACGACTGCAATGTGGGTACATTAGTCCTCACGAAAAGAGAAACAACGTGCTCGACTCCACCTTAATAAATTAACCTAGATTGGGTGCTTTATCCTCCTATTTAATCCACTGAACCAAAATAGGACAGCACTCCGGTGAATAAACTGAAATTTGCATTAAAAAAATAAAAAATGCTGCACGAAGGTTTTGGGTATGAGCACCTTCTTCAGCGTGATGTCCCATTCTGGTCCTTTGGATTATATAGGAGGATCTCCAGATCTCTCTAGATACATAAAGATCGATTGAATCCCCAAGGCCGACCAATTGTTCCGGGTAATTAATCCCTAACAGACACTTTCTCAGGACTCTGACATTAGGGATTTGGTACATATGTTGCCCTATTACCTCAAGGACACTATAGACTTTTTGAAGAAATGAAAGACTTGTTCCGTGGCCTCAAATGACTTGTTGTTTACTACGGATGTCTCTAGCCTTTATATGAATATTCTTCTTCAAGGAGGGTTTAGATGCGATGAAACTTTATTTGAATCAAAGAACAGAACTGGATTCCCCCCCATTGACTTACTGTTGAGTTTGACTAATGAAATATTGACTAAGAATTATTTTAAGTTTGAAGACGTATGATCTTCAGGTTCAAGGAACTGCTTTGGGATCGTCAGTTGCGCATATTTATGCTAATTCCTTTATGGGGAAATTTGAGTTGGACTTTTGTGTACAATAATAATCCCTATTCTAAGTTTATTAGGCTACTGGAAAACAATTTTATATAACCCCAAGAAGTTCTGGAAAACGGTTAAAGACCTGGAGAATAAACCCTTCTCCTCACAGCTGGCTCAATCCTAGGCCCCACGCTCTTCTCAATTTACATCAACAACATAGCAAAAACAACATATCAACAACAACATATCAACAACAACATATCAACAACAACATATCAACAACATATCAACAACATATCAACAACATATCAACAACAACATATCAACAACAACATATCAACAACATATCAACAACATATCAACAACAACACAACATATCAACAACAACATATCAACAACAACATATCAACAACAACATATCAACAACAACATATCAACAACAACATCAACAACATATCAACAACAACATATCAACAACATATCAACAACATATCAACAACAACATATCAACAACAACATATCAACAACATATCAACAACATATCAACAACAACATATCAACAACATATCAACAACAACATATCAACAACAACATCAACAACATATCAACAACATATCAAGAGCAACATATCAACAACAACATATCAACAACAACATATCAACAACAACATCAACAACATATCAACAACAACATATCAAGAACAACATATCAAGAACAACATATCAACAACAACATATCAACAACAACATATCAACAACAACATATCAACAACAACATATCAACCACAACATATCAACAACAACATATCAACAACAACATATCAACAACAACATATCAACAACGTATCAACAACAACATATCAACAACAACATATCAACAACAACATATCAACAACATATCAACAACAACATATCAACAACAACATATCAACAACAACATATCAACAACATATCAACAACAACATATCAACAACATATCAACAACAACATATCAACAACAACATATCAACAACATATCAACAACAACATCAACAACATATCAACAACAACATATCAACAACGTATGCATCTCAGGCAGTAGGAGGCTCTCTCATCCATTTATATGCAGATGACACAGTCTTATACTCAGCTGGCCCCTCCACCGGATTTTGTGTTAAACGCTCTACAACAAAGCTTTCTTAGTATCCAACAAGATTTCTCTGTTCTGAACACCTCCAAAACAAAGGACATGTGGTTTGGTAAGAAGAATGCCCCTCTCCCCACAGGTGTGATTACTACCTCTGAGGGTTTAGAGCTTGAGGTAGTCACCTCATACAAGTACTTGGGAGTATGGCTAGACGGTACACTGTCCTCTCAGCACATATCAAAGCTGCAGGCTGAGGTTAAATCTAGACTTTGTTTCCTCTATCGTAATCGCTCCTCCTTCAACCCCGCTGCCAAAGTAACCCTGATTCAGATGACCATCCTACCCACTAGGTTACGGAGACATAATTTATCAAATCAAATCAAATTATATTGGTCACATACACATGGTTAGCAGATTGTTTCAATATTGAATTGTGATCTCCATCATCATCTCCATCGTTCCATATGAAATGAATGGGTCCGAACGAGACACACAGCAAACTGAGCTGGTTGTCATAGCAACATACCGCACCTTTTTTTTTCAGTTGACTAGCTAAATCGATACAGTGTTGCCAAAACTAAAATGGATGAGTGTAATTTAAAAATATATATTTTCGTGCGACATGACTATGGATGAATGGGAAAAAGATATGGCAAAAATACCCAGGCATGCAGATTTGGAGGATACTGCATTGAATGACCTAGAGAAAAGCTGTGAAGAAACACAGTTAAGAATACAAACTGGGCTGTGCGTTGCTTCGAGGGCTGGCTGGCAGAGCCTGGGTTGGCAGCGTAGCCTAGTGGTTAGAGCGTTGGACTAGTAACCAAAAGGTTGCAAGTTCAAATCCCAGAGCTGACAAGGTACAAATCTGTCGTTCTGCACCTGAACAAGGCAGTTAACCCACTGTTCCTTAGCCATCATTGGAAATAAGAATTTGTTCTTAACTGACTTGCCTAGTTAAATAAATGTAAAACAGTTGTTGACTTCAAAACTGTCACTAAGGAAGAGTTTAACATACTTCTCTGACAGTTTTATGGAAATGTACGAAATAGGAAGGGGGAGCAGTACGGTATAAGTAGCTAAACACACATTGGTCACATCTGGTGCCTTATGAAGGACAATAAACTTACTCTCTCGAATCATGTATTTCTGGGCAATATCAAACAGCTAAGAAGGCAAGGAAAATATATCACAAACAGCCACCGATAAGGACATGGCCCAGGTCCAAATCTCCCAGGTTCTGAATCTCGGTACACCAAGTGATCTGGTCCAGAAAGTGTGGTTCGACCTCCAGTTACATCTGGGTCGAAGAGGAAAAGAGGGGAACAGACAAAAGCCCAACTCATCCTTAGTAAAAACAGACAGTCTAAAGGCATGTTGTTCATAGCCTGCTTGTGTTATTTCTAAGTTGCACTCGTAATTAGGCTACTGGAAAACAATTTTATATAACAATGCATTCTCTCTTTCTTAGATAGGCCACTCTCGCATATAACGAGGCCACAAAGAATCCTCTCGACCCAAGGGAGAGGGGCAGCGAGTCCAATAGGCGATTCATGTTTGAGCAACCAGGGAACCCACTATGCCCGGTGGCATCACTGGAGAAATATCTATCGAAATGCCCGGAGAACTTCCTTGCATTTTATCTCCACCCAAGGAGAGGAAAGTGTATCGGAGATGCGGTCTGGTACACGTCAGAGCCTACGGGTGTGAACTGCAGGGCAGCGGGAACAACTACATACACAAATCACAGCGTCAGGACCACGACAGTCCAGAAACTGGCCAATGTTGGTTTAGAAGCGAAGGGAGATTATGTCAGTGAGTGGGCATCGGTGCGAAGGTTCGATCCATTGCTACTGGCGGACGTCACTGACAGACAGAAAACTGGTTCAAGTTATTCAGTCACCCTACCAGGGTATATTTACAAACAGGAAACAGGAACTAAAATCATCCACGTGTATTGACCACATCTAATGGTGTAGAAATCTCCTCTAAAGCAGTATCGGCACCCGTCAGATGTAGTGATCATAATATAACAGCCATATCCGGAAAAAAAACTGTTTTAAAAAACTGGACTTAAAATGGTGTACAAATGATCATACAAGAGATTTTGCAATGATTCCTATGTCGAAGATGTAAAAAACATTTGTTGGTCTGAAGTGTGTAATGAGGAACATCCTGATGCAGCACTGGAAACATTGAAGAAACTGCTTCTTCTGGTTACTGATAGACATGTACCCACCAAGAAACGGACTGTTAGAAACGCCAAATCCACATTGGATAGATGGTGAATTGAAAAAAACTGTATGGCTGAGAGGGATGAGGCAAAGAGAATAGCAAATAAGTCTGACAACACAGCAAACTGGCAAACATACAGCTAATTGAGAAATCACGTAACTAAACTAAACAAAAAGAATAAGAAACTAGACTATGAAACAAAGAGAAATTCTATAAAGAATGATTGTAAAAAGCTCTGGAGTACTTTAAATGAAATTCAAGGCTAAAAAATAAATAAACTCGGCTCCATCCTTCATTGAGACAGAGGGCTTGTTCATAACAAAACCTTTTTGATATTGCCAACCACTTTAATAACTTTTTTTGTTGACAAGTTTAGCAAACTGGGGCATGAAATGAAAACAGCTCATGCTGAGCCGTCATAGTCATGCATAACTGACCAAATAATGTAGTGTTGGAGGTCCACAAAGTGGGTGTGGATGAGGTGTTATTAGTTTTCTATCTACAGTATAAATAAGGACAAAGCACATGGTACTGACCACCTGGATGGTAAATTGCTGAGGTTGGTAGCGGAATACATTGTCACTCCTGTTTGCCACATCTTCAATATAAGCCTAGAAGACGGTGTGTGCTCTCAGACATGAAGGGGGTCAAAGGTCATTCCACTACCCAAGAATAGCAGAGCACCCTTTAATGGTTCAAACAGCCGACCAATCAGCCTGTTACAAGTGCTTAGCACTAATGCAAATTAATTACTTAAAAATCATACAATGTGATTTTCTGGATTTTTGTTTTAGATTCCGTCTCTCACAGTTGAAGTGTACCTATGATACAAATTACAGACCTCTACACGCTTTGTAAGTAGGAAAACCTGCAAAATCGGCAGTGTATCAACTACTTGTTCTCCCCACTGTATATATTTTTTTCCCTTTAATTAACTAGGCAAGTCAGTTAAGAACAAACTCTTATTTACAATGACGGCCTACAAAACAAATTAACAACAGACCATCAGCATGCTTATAGGGAAGGGTACTCAACGGCTGAAAGAAATTGATAGTAAGGAGACTGTGGGAGCTGTTCTGTTAGACTTCAGTGCAGATTTTGGTGTCATTGATCATAACGTATTGTTGAAAAAATGTCGGTGTTATGACACTGCATCCTCTGCCTTATTATGGATTGCGAATTACCTATCTAATATAACACAGAGGGTTTATTGACAGTTACCTATCTAATATAGGTAACTGTCAAACGATTCACACCGCGTGGCCACTGCTACTCTAACCTGGTGGTCCCAGCGCGCACGACCCACGTGGAGTTCCAGGTCTCCGGCAGCCTCTGGAACTGCCGATCTGCGGCCAACAAGGCAGAGTTCATCTCAGCCTATGCTTCCCTCCAGTCCCTCGACTTCTTGGCACTGACGGAAACATGGATTACCACTGATAACACTGCTACTCCTACTGCTCTCTCCTCGTCTGCCCACGTGTTCTCGCACACCCCGAGAGCTTCTGGTCAGCGGGGTGGTGGCACTGGGATCCTCATCTCTCCCAAGTGGACATTCTCTCTTTCTCCCCTGACCCATCTGTCTATCGCCTCCTTTGAATTCCATGCTGTCACAGTTACCAGCCCTTTCAAGCTTAACATCCTTATCATTTATCGCCCTCCAGGTTCCCTTGGAGAGTTCATCAATGAGCTTGACGCCCTGATAAGTTCCTTTCCTGAGGATGGCTCACCTCTCACAGTTCTGTGTGACTTTAACCTCCCCACGTCTACCTTTGACTCATTCCTCTCTGCCTCCTTCTTTCCACTCCTCTCCTCTTTTGACCTCACCCTCTCACCTTCCCCCCTACTCACAAGGCAGGCAATACGCTTGACCTCATCTTTACTAGATGCTGTTCTTCCACTAATCTCATTGCAACTCCCCTCCAAGTCTCCGACCACTACCTTGTATCCTTTTCCCTCTCGCTCTCATCCAACACTTCCCACACTGCCCCTACCCGGATGGTATCGCACCGTCCCAACCTTCGCTCTCTCTCCCCCGCTACTCTCTCCTCTTCCATCCTATCATCTCTTCCCTCTGCTCAAACCTTCTCCAACCTATCTCCTGATTCTGCCTCCTCAACCCTCCTCTCCTCCCTTTCTGCATCCTTTGACTCTCTATGTCCCCTATCCTCCAGGCCGGCTCGGTCCTCCCCTCCTGCTCCGTGGCTCGACGACTCATTGCGAGCTCACAGAACAGGGCTCCGGGCAGCCGAGCGGAAATGGAGGAAAACTCGCCTCCCTGCGGACCTGGCATCCTTTCACTCCCTCCTCTCTACATTCTCCTCTTCTGTCTCTGCTGCTAAAGCCACTTTCTACCACTCTAAATTCCAAGCATCTGCCTCTAACCCTAGGAAGCTCTTTGCCACCTTCTCCTCCCTCCTGAATCCTCCTCCCCCTCCTCCCTCTCTGCGGATGACTTCGTCAACCATTTTGAAAAGAAGGTCGACGACATCCGATCCTCGTTTGCTAAGTCAAACGACACCGCTGGTTCTGCTCACACTGCCCTACCCTGTGCTTTGACCTCTTTCTCCCCTCTCTACAGATGAAATCTCGCGTCTTGTGACGGCCGGCCGCCCAACAACCTGCCCGCTTGACCCTATCCCCTCCTCTCTTCTCCAGACCATTTCCGGAGACCTTCTCCCTTACCTCACCTCGCTCATCAACTCATCCTTGACCGCTGGCTACGTCCCTTCCGTCTTCAAGAGAGCGAGAGTTGCACCGCTTCTGAAAAAACCTACACTCGATCCCTCCGATGTCAACAACTACAGACCAGTATCCCTTCTTTCTTTTCTCTCCAAAACTCTTGAACGTGCCGTCCTTGGCCAGCTCTCCTGCTATCTCTCTCAGAATGACCTTCTTGATCCAAATCAGTCAGGTTTCAAGACTAGTCATTCAACTGAGACTGCTCTTCTCTGTGTCACGGAGGCGCTCCGCACTGCTAAAGCTAACTCTCTCTCCTCTGCTCTCATCCTTCTAGACCTATCGGCTGCCTTTGATACTGTGAACCATCAGATCCTCCTCTCCACCCTCTCCGAGCTGGGCATCTCCGGCGCGGCCCACGCTTGGATTGCGTCCTACCTGACAGGTCGCTCCTACCAGGTGGCGTGGCGAGAATCTGTCTCCGCACCACGTGCTCTCACCACTGGTGTCCCCCAGGGCTCTGTTCTAGGCCCTCTCCTATTCTCGCTATACACCAACTCACTTGGCTCTGTCATATCCTCACATGGTCTCTCCTATCATTGCTTTGCAGACGACACACAATTAATCTTCTCCTTTCCCCCCTCTGATAACCAGGTGGCGAATCGCATCTCTGCATGTCTGGCAGACATATCAGTGTGGATGACGGATCACCACCTCAAGCTGAACCTCGGCAAGACGGAGCTGCTCTTCCTCCCGGGGAAGGACTGCCCGTTCCATGATCTCGCCATCACGGTTGACAACTCCATTGTGTCCTCCTCCCAGAGTGCTAAGAACCTTGGCGTGATCCTGGACAACACCCTGTCGTTCTCAACCCACATCAAGGCGGTGACCCGTTCCTGTAGGTTCATGCTCTACAACATTCGCAGAGTACGACCCTGCCTCACACAGGAAGCGGCGCAGGTCCTAATCCAGGCACTTGTCATCTCCCGTCTGGATTACTGCAACTCGCTGTTGGCTGGGCTCCCTGCCTGTGCTATTAAACCCCTACAACTCATCCAGAACGCCGCAGCCCGTCTGGTGTTCAACCTTCCCAAGTTCTCTCACGTCACCCCGCTCCTCCGCTCTCTCCACTGGCTTCCAGTTGAAGCTCGCATCCGCTACAAGACCATGGTGCTTGCCTACGGAGCTGTGAGGGGAACGGCACCTCCGTACCTTCAGGCTCTGATCAGGCCCTACACCCAAACCAGGGCACTGCGTTCATCCACCTCTGGCCTGCTCGCCTCCCTACCTCTGAGGAAGTACAGTTCCCGCTCAGCCCAGTCAAAACTGTTCGCTGCTCTGGCACCCCAATGGTGGAACAAACTCCCTCACGACGCCAGGTCAGCGGAGTCAATCACCACCTTCCGGAGACACCTGAAACCCCACCTCTTTAAGGAATACCTAGGATAGGATATAGTAATCCTTCTAACCCCCCCCCCCCTTAAAAGAGTTAGATGCACTATTGTAAAGTGGTTGTTCCACTGGATATCATAAGGTGAATGCACCAATTTGTAGGTCGCTCTGGATAAGAGCGTCTGCTAAATGACTTAAATGTAAATGTAAAAATGTAAATGTAAATGTAATATAAGTCAGAGGGTTTATTGACAGTTACCTATCTAATATAAGACAGAGCGTTTATTGACAGTTACCTATCTAATATAACACAGAGGGTTTATTGACAGTTACCTATCTAATAGAACACAGAGGGTTTATTGACAGTTACCTATCTAATATAACACAGAGGGTTTATTGACAATTACCTATATAATAGAACACAGAGGGTTTATTGGGAGTTACCTATCTAACAGAAAACATAAGGTTTTCTTTAATGGAAACCTCTCAATCAAATTCAGTTACGTTGTGTCCCGCAAGGCAGCTGCCTTGGGCCATTGTTTTCTCTTTTTATTAATGACCTTCAGCTTACCTTAAAGCCTGTGTGTCTGTGTACACTGAAGACTCCACCGTATACACGTTGGCTGCAACAGTAAAATAACTAACTGACTCCCTTAACATACAGCTCCAGTCAGTTTTAGAATGTGTAACTAGCAATAGGCTGGAGCTAAATATCTCAAAAAACAAAAAGCATAATTTTTTGGGGACAAATCCCTCGCTCAACTCTATTATTGTAGAGACTCTAGATAGAAAGCTTGTATGGTCAAAACATATAGACTCAATGGTTGCTAAAACATATAGACTTCAATGGTTGCTAAAATGTGAAGAGGTATGTCCATGATACGGCTGTCGCTCTACCTTCTTGACATCTCAGTCGACTAGACAGATCCTTCAGGTCCTAGTTTTGTCACACCTGGACTATTGCAGGGCTGTGTGGTCATGTGTGACAAAGAGGGACATTGGTAAATTGCAGTTGGTCCAAAACAAAGCAGCACGTATCACACTTAGATGCATACGGAGGAAAAGTGTCAGTATTAATGCATGTAAGTCTCTCCTGGCTCAAGGTTGAGGAGAGATTGACAGTCATCATTATTGGTCTTTGTGTGAGGTATCGATGTGTTGAAGGAACCAAACTGTTCAAGCAGTTGACACACAGTTCAGACACTCATCAGTACAACACAAGACATATAACCAGAGGTCTCTTCACAGTCCCCGAGGTCCAGAACAGAGGCTTGGAAAAACACAGAATTAAATAGAACTCTCAGAAACCCCAAGTAACTCAAGCTAGCAATAGAAAACTGTTTCAAAAACCAGACCAAAGTACACCTTACTGCATTACGGGGACTGAGAAGAGACACAGCTATTTTAAATATATTGTATTGTAATCTGCGCTGTATTAAATCAAATTAAATTGTATTAGTCACTTGTGCCGAGTACAACAGGTGTAGACCTTACAGCGAAATGTTTACTTACGAGCCCCTAACCAACAATGCAGTTTCAAAAAAATACAGATAAGAATAAGAGATAAAAGTAACAAATAATTAAAGAGCAGCAGTGAAATAACAATAGCGAGACTATATACAAGGGGGTACTGATTCAGAGTCAATGTGTGGGGGCACCGGTTATTTGAGGCTCGAGGTCAGGGCAGGCTGAACAGATCGGAACCGGGAGGGCTAGAACACAGAGAATAGAAAAAACAGGAGCATGGGGAAAAAAACCACTGGAAGGCTTGACAAGACAAACTGGCAACAGACAAACAGGGAACACAGGTATAAATACACAGGGGATAATGGGGAAAATGTGCGAGACCTGGATGAGGGTGGAGACAAGCACAAAGACAGGTGAAACAGATCAGGGTGGGACAATTATGTCATGTTTCATGTGGACCCCAGGAAGAGTAGTTGCTGCTTTTGCTGATTTTGGCTAATGGGGATCCTGATGAACACCAAATACAAAATACCTGTAGGTTGGTCTCTTGATCAAATCAAATGAAATTGAGTGTAGTGAAATGCTTGTGCTTCTAGTTCCGACAATGCAGTAATAACCAAAGTAATAACCAATGAGTAATCTAACCTAACAATTCCACAACTACTACCTTATACACACAAGTGTAAAGGGATAAAGAATATGTACATAAAGATATATGAATGAGCGATGGTACAGAACGGGCATAGGCAAGATGCAGTAGATGGTATAGAGTACAGTATATACATATGAGATGAGTAATGTAGGGTATATAAACATAAAGTGGCATAGTTTAAAGATGGCAAGATGCAGTAGATGATATAGAGTACAGTATATACACATACATATGAGATGTGTAATGTATGGTATGTAAACATTATATTAAGTGGCATTGTTTAAAGGGGCTAGTGATACATTTTTACATACATTTCCATCAATTCCCATTATTAAAGTGGCTGGAGTTGAGTCAGTATGTTGGCAGCAGCCACTAAATGTTAGTGGTGGCTGTTTAACAGTCTGATGGCCTTGAGATAGAAGCTGTTTTTCAGTCTCTCGGTCCCTGCTTTGATTCACCTGTACTGACCTCGCCTTCTGGATGATAGCGGGGTGAACAGGCAGTGGCTCGGGTGGTTGTTGTCCTTGATGATCTTTATGGCCTTCCTGTGACATCGGGTGGTGTAGGTGTCCTGGAGGGCAGGTAGTTTGCCCCCGGTGATGCGTTGTGCAGACCTCACTACCCTCTGGAGAGCCTTACGGTTGTGGGCGGAGCAGTTGCCGTACCAGTCGGTGATACAGCCCGACAGGATGCTCTCGATTGTGCATCTGTAGAAGTTTGTGAGTGCTTTTGGTCCGCGCTTTCAGTTTTGCGCGAATGCTGCCATCAATCCACGGTTTCTGGTCTGGGAATGTTTTAATCGTTGCTGTGGGTATAACGTTGTCGATGCACTTTCTAATGAACTCGCTCACCGAATCAGCGTATTCGTCAATGTTGTTGTTGGATGAAATGCGGAACATATCCCAATCCACGTGATCGAAGCAGTCTTGAAGCGTGGAATCAGATTGGTCGGACCAGCGTTGAACAGACCTGAGCGCGGGAGCTTCTTGTTTAGTTTCTGTTTGTAGGCTGGAAGCAACAAAATGGAGTCGTGGTCAGCTTTTCCGAAAGGAGGGCGGGGGAGGGCCTTATATGCGTCGCGGAAGTTAGAATAACAATGATCCAGGGTTTTACCAGCCCTGGTAGCACAATCGTTATGCTGATAGAATTTAGGGAGTTTTGTTTTCAGATTAGCCTTGTTAAAATCCCCTGCTACAATGAATGCAGCCTCAGGATGTGTGGTTTCCAGTTTACATAGAGTCAGATAAATTTTGTTCAGGGCCATCGATGTGTCTGCTTGGGGGCGAATATATACGGCTGTGATTATAATCGAAGAGAATTCCCTTGATAGATAATGCGGCCGACATTTGATTGTGAGGAATTTTAAGTCAGGTGAACAGAATGACTTGATTTCCTGTATGTTGTTATGATCACACCACGTCTCGTTAATCATAAGGCATACCCCCCCGCCCCTGTTCTTAGTGAGCCATGTTTCCGTGAAGCAAAGAACGTTACAGTCTCTGATGTGTCTCTGGAATGCTACCCTTGCTCGGATTTCATCAACCTTGTTGTCAAGAGACTGGACATTGGAGAGTAGTATGCTAGGGAGTGGAGCGCGATGTGCCCGTCTCCGGAGCCTGACCAGAAGACCGCTTCGTTTGCCCCTTTTACGGCGTTGTTGTTTAGGGTCGCCGGCTGGGATCCGATCCATTGTACTGGGTGGAAGGCAAAACACAGGATCCACTTCGGGAGAGTCATATTCCTGGTCGTAATGATGGTGAGTTGGCGTTGCTCTTATATTCAGTAGTTCCTCCCGACTGTATGTAATGAAACCTAAGATTACCTGGGGTAACAATGTAAGAAATAACACGTAAAAAAACAAAACACTGCATAGTTTCCTAGGAACGCGAAGCGAGGCGGCCATCTCTGTCGGCGCCGGAAGTAGATGTTGATAGACTAGTCGACCTGTAGGTTAGTCTCTTGATAGACTAGTCGACCTGTAGGTCAGTCTCTTGACAGACTAAACTACCTGCAGGTTAGTCTCTTGATAGACTAGTCAACCTGTAGGTTAGTCTCTTGACAGACTAGTCTACCTGCAGGTTAGTCTCTTGACAGACTAGTCTACCTGCATGTTAGTCTCTTGACGGACTTGTCAACCTGCAGGTTAGTCACTTGATAGACTTGTCAACCTGCAAGTTAGTCTCTTGATAGACTTGTCAACCTGCAGGTTAATCGCTTGATAGACTTGTCAACCTGCAGGTTAGTCACTTGATAGACTTGTCAACCTGCAGGTTAGTCTCTCTCCTCTCTCTCTCTGCTGTCATCTCATCCAGCTCCTGGTTCTGCAAGTGTGATTGTACAGCCCAAACACACAGCACTGTGCAATATAGCAACCCCCAATACACGTTCCGTGCTATGCTCTCTGCTCTCGGTTTTCTCTGCATTGTATAGTACAGCCCGAACAGACAACACGGAGCAACAGCACCGAACATGTTGTCTCAGTCAGTACGACTCAAAACACATAACACAGTACATAGCAAATAAACCCCCTCTCTCTGCTCTCTGTTGTCTCTCTTCTCAGTTCATTGACGGTGCCAAACCACACCAGATCAAACCAGACCAGAGATATATTGGAAAGAAGAAAGGAACGGTGGAGAGCGGACTGTAATTACAATGTCCTAAAAATAAATAAAATAATGAAAGGAAAGAAAGAGAGTGGTCTTCTGCTCTTTCTTATGGCTGTGTGATTCTGTTCTTCATCCTCTGTGTTTCATGGCAAGCTATAGGTGATCATTTCCTCTGTCTGACTTCTTCCTACGGTATTATGACCGTAAAGCCTGTTTCATTGTTTGTGACTTGTTAACACTATAATAATTGTAGTTATTTTCTGTGCTGTGTACCCCCAAGGCCAAAAAGTAAATGTCTGCCTACGCCAACACGAAACGTAGGTCAATGACTTTGTTAGATAAGTCTATCCGGTAAATAGAGAGTAAATAGAACATCCAGTAATGATATAATTTGGTAAATATTAACCAAACATTCTAATTTAAGTGCCCTAGCACAGGTCCCTTTTTTCACAAACCTAATTCCACACCTAAGTGGTAAGCAACTGATAAACTGAAGACGTTGGGAGTCCAGGTATAGAATGAAGGGTGCTGTAGCTTTGCTGGTGTTGCTGTGCGGCGGTCTGACTGCGGCTATGATTACAACCCCAGAAAACGAAGACAAAAACTGCCCGTCTGTCATGTGCGACACGCTGAGCAAGATTGAAGTCCTGGAGAACCGGCTTGCAGCTGCTGAGCGCCAGGTGGAGACACTGAATGCTAAAGCAGGTGGATACTTTCTTCACTGTTTTAACATGGGCTTACTGAATTAATCAACTGCCGAGTCCTATAGTTGTAACTCATTTTGTGTCTGACAGAAACGAAGGTGGCGTTCTCAGCTGGATTTGGGGGTACTGGATACTATGGACCTTTCAATGTTGACAAAACGCTTGTCTATGAAACGGTCTACACCAACCTTGGCAACACTTACAACCCGGCAACAGGTTAAGTCATCGTGCTTATATTAAACTATTATGCCTTCTTCTCTTTCTCCTTCTTCTTCTCCTTCTTAATTTATGATCAACATCTTCCCACATTAAATAGTGTGCTCTTTTCATCCAGGCATCTTCACAGCGCCAGTGGCAGGAGTCTATCACTTTAGCGTCTATCACCATTCAGGACAAGGTCGCCGCTCAGACTCCATGCTGTACAAGAACAAAGAACAAATCGCATTTATTTCTGCTATGAACAAGGATGGCTCCTACAACGGATCTAATGGTATCATACTGCAGCTGGAGGAGGGAGATGTGGTATATGTTGTTTTGAAGGATAATTCATGGATCTGGGACCATATGAGCCAGGGTGGTGCCAATGGATGGTGCCACTTCAATGGCATTTTGCTGTTTGCTCAATAAAACTCAGCGGAATATGTACATACTGTTGCGTAATATTTTACCCAAATCAATTCCATTCAATGAGTCCAGAGAAAACACTTCTCAAATGGTTTTCTGCATAAATCATACAGTTTTTGTTTTGCTTCTTATGTGCTTCTAACATACTGAAGGTTTATCATTGGCAGTTGATAGTAACAGTTAAACAACATTTTGACGTGTCACATTTCAACAGCTTCAATGGCATTCTGCTATTCCCTCAGTAATGTGTTTGTTTGTTCCTAAACGTTGCGGTGTCTCTTTCCATCAGCCTCTCGCAGCTCATGAGATGATCCAAGTAGGACCAAGAACAAAAGAAGGTCAGACTAGGGACTCATCAATTCAATCTGGATCTCTGACGTTAAATCCTTTACAGCTAGTTCAATCTAAATGTAGGTCTGTGTTCAATCTGACTACTTGACAGATAGTCTGATCTAAATGTAGGTCTGTGTTCAATCCGACTACTTTACAGATAGTCTGATCTAAATGTAGGTCTGTGTTCAATCTGACTACTTTACAGATAGTCTGATCTAAATGTAGGTCTGTAATCAATCTGGATCGCTGAAGCATTACATATTACACAATAGAAACAGTGTGCAACACAGCACCAACCAAACCCCTCTCTGTTCTCTCTGTACCAGGTCTAGGAAAGGCCCCATGTTGTCTGTCTCCCCCCCCCACAGTACTCTACCAGGCCTAGGATAGGCCCCATGTTGTCTGTCTCCTCCCCCACAGTCCTCTACCAGGCCTAGGATAGGCCCCATGTTGTCTGTCTCCTCCCCCACAGTCCTCTACCAGGCCTTGGATAGGCCCCATGTTGTCTGTCTCCTCCCCCACAGTCCTCTACCAGGCCTAGGATAGGACCCATGTTGTCTGTCCCCTCCCCCACAGTCCTCTCTCTACCAGGCCTAGGATAGGACCCATGTTGTCTGTCTCCTCCCCCACAGTCCTCTCTCTACCAGGCCTAGGATAGGCCCCATGTTACCCATTTTAAGCCCCCCCAAAAGCAAATTCGAACGTATGGTTAACAGGTCTTCGATTAATACCTATTATAGGTTAGTCTGTACATAGGAGAGGAAAAAAACATATTCAAAATAACCAGGAAAGAAGAACAGACACTCAATGAACTAATGAAAGATCCATCTTTGGTTATTCAACTTGCAGATAAAGGGGGGTGCTGTGGTTGTTTTAGACTATGACAAATACAAAGAAGAGATTCAGAGACAACACGGTAATGAACAGTTTCTATAGAAAACTGAGTGTTGATCCCACATCTGTATGTTTCAAAAGGGATGTGCTCTAATCTGTGAACAAGCTCTATTAAACAACCGTATCTCAAAACCCGAATATAAATACCGCTGCTGCAAATGTGCCATTCGTCCATGCCTTGTACATTTAGCCGAAATTACACAGACCTAAAACACAACAAGGCAATTATTCAGGCAGATCAGTGTTTGCAGGAATAGGCTAGAGCCATTGTCAAAAAAATGTGTAGACTTTTATTAAATCTCATGTGCAAGCATTGCCATCATATGTGAAAGACTCTGTAAACTTCATAAACAAGATCTCACCAATAACGGGTTTAACAGAAGACTGTAATTTGGTCACATATGAATGAATGGAACATCGATGGGCTCCACATTCGCTCCAAGCTATGCTAACCTTTATGTGGGTCATTTTGAAAAACATTTTGTTAATAACAATGAAACCCGAAAATACATTTTTGATTAAAATCCTGAAGTGGTATCGAATACATTGACGTCCTGGAGAGGAACGGAAAAAGAGCTGTCAGATTTTATGGCACTACTCAACGACATTGACCCCAATCTCAAATTCACTATTGAACGTGACACTCAACGTGTTCATTACCTCGATATGTGGATTGAGAAATCAAATGGAACCTTGTTTACAACTCTGTATAGAAAAGAAACGGACAGAAATACTCTATTACAGGGGGACAGCTTCCATCCTGAGCCATTAAAAAGAGGACTTCCAAGAAGACAGTTTTTCAGACTGCGCCGTATATGCCACTCTCCACAGAGGATTATCTAGAAAAAGCAGCGGAGGTGCGCATGAGGTTTATAAGAAGATGCTATTCGTCACAATGTGTGGATGAAGCTCTTAATTTGGGAAAAACACGAGACGAACTGCTACATAAAAGACCCGCTAAAGCTACAGAACACTCCGTAATGTTCACAACCACATATACTTTGAACTCACGCAAAGTGGGAGATGCTGTCAATAAACACTGGCATATTTTAATCATCGGACCCAGCTTTGCCGGCTGAATTTAAGAACCCACCACTTATTGTATATAGGAGAGGTCGCAATATATGCGAAAAACTGGTCCATGACAGCTGCCAGCCACAAAATAAAATGAGCCAGGCTCTTTTTACGCCCTCTTTGGAATGGTAGCCTCTTTGGAATGACATTATTACGTGTTCCACCACCCATGTTATTTACATTTTTACATGTTCATCTGGGCTGTGCTATGTAGGTAAACACCTCTCGTTCTCTCAAACAGAGAATCAGTCAACATAAAAGTTCAATCAAGAAAGACTGACAGGGATTATCCAGTCGCTGTACATTTTAATGACCAAAAACAGGACATTTCTACCTTTGAGATTTTGTGGCAGAGAGAAAGTGTAGTGAACGACGCTGGAGAAGAGAAGCAGGTACGGGGAGTTGAACGTTTAATGTAGAACAGACAACGAACAGGACAGGAACAGCGTCAGAACCAGCTAACAAAATGACAAACAGCAATTCATCCTGAAGCGGAGAACATAGCTTGGGAAACAGACAGATATACGGGAGGAAATAAACACAGGTGAGTCCAGGTGAGTGCAACGAATCGCTGACGCGAGTAACGAGGGGAACAGGTGTGCGTTCTGATGGTGGCAGGAGTGCTGGGGAACCTGGCGCCAGGGAGGGGGAGTGGGAGCAGGAAGTCAAGATATCAGACAGGGGAGGTGATATAAACAATACTCTGAGCAAAAGATAATGTTTTGGGATTTTCACCCACCAGACGTTATTGCCAAAAGGTCTTAATGATGAAATGGCCATTTTAGAAATGTGAACATGAACTAATGCCACCGCTACTCTGACGTTTTTGTCTTGCAGTTACCCAATGATTTATGAACACTCACTTGATAGGTCGACGTCCTCATTGTGGTTTTACAGACGTGTTTAATACGTTTAATGTACACACTTTACTAGAATACTTATGAAATGCACATTGTACCGGTACCCCCTGTATATAGCCCCGCAATTGTTATTTACTGCTGCTCTTTAATTATTTGTTATTCTTATCTCTTTCTTTTAGGTATTTTCTTAAACCTACAGTACATTGTTGGTTATGGGCTTGTAAGTAAGCATTTCACTGTAAGGTCTACCTACACCTGTTGTATTTGGCACATGTGACAAATATGATTTGATTTGTTATATTGGCAACACTTGCTTATTTCCCCTCGACTGCAACCCCATTCGAGAGTGTTCTGGTTTCTTCTTTTTTCTCAGCCTATCTTCTCCCCAACAGTAGAGTCCTCTTTCTGTCATCTGAGTCCCCTGGCCTAGGATAGCACAAACACACACGGCTATGTGAAGTAAAGCAGCACCACACAAACCCCTCGTTCTCTGTTGTCTCTCCATTGACCAGATGCACTAGCGTAGCTCAAACAGGCAGCACTGTGCAGCACCAAACCTGTTATCCCAGAAGGTGTAGCCCAAACAGGCAGCCCTGTGCAGCACCAAACCTGTTATCCCAGGCGGCGTAGCTCAAACAGGCAGCCCTGTGCAGCACCAAACCTGTTATCCCAGGCGGCGTAGCTCAAACAGGCAGCACTGTGCAGCATCAAACCTGTTATCCCAGGCGGCGTAGCCCAAACAGGCAGCCCTGTGCAGCACCAAACCTGTTATCCCAGGTGGTGTAGTCCAAACAGGCAGCACTGTGCAGCACCAAACCTGTTATCCCAGGCGGTGTAGCCCAAACAGGCAGCCCTGTGCAGCATCAAACCTGTTATCCCAGGCGGTGTAGCACAAACAGGCAGCCCTGTGCAGCACCAAACCTGTTATCCCAGGCGGTGTAGCTCAAACAGGCAGCCCTGTGCAGCATCAAATCTGTTATCCCAGGCGGTGTAGCCCAAACAGGCAGCACTGTGCAGCATCAAACCTGTTATCCCAGACGGCGTAGCTCAAACAGGCAGCCCTGTGCAGCATCAAACCTGTTATCCCAGGCGGTGTAGTCCAAACAGGCAGCCCTGTGCAGCATCAAATCTGTTATCCCAGGCGGTGTAGCCCAAACAGGCAGCCCTGTGCAGCACCAAACCTGTTATCCCAGGCGGTGTAGCCCAAACAGGCAGCCCTGTGCAGCATCAAACCTGTTATCCCAGGCGGTGTAGCACAAACAGGCAGCCCTGTGCAGCACCAAACCTGTTATCCCAGGCGGTGTAGCTCAAACAGGCAGCCCTGTGCAGCATCAAACCTGTTATCCCAGGCGGTGTAGCCCAAACAGGCAGCACTGTGCAGCATCAAACCTGTTATCCCAGACGGCGTAGCTCAAACAGGCAGCCCTGTGCAGCATCAAACCTGTTATCCCAGGCGGTGTAGTCCAAACAGGCAGCCCTGTGCAGCATCAAATCTGTTATCCCAGGCGGTGTAGCCCAAACAGGCAGCCCTGTGCAGCATCAAACCTGTTATCCCAGACGGCGTAGCCGTAACACACAGCGTTCTGTAAAACTGTCTAACAGCAGCACCAACCAACCTCCTTGTTCTCTGCTAAAAGGTAAATATGTTCTTTATTCTCTCGCCATTGACCTTGTCAGAAAACCAAACCTTGTTTAGAGAGCTCAGGTTTTATAGATCCACTGAAACCAAATCCTGTTTAGAGTGGACAGGTCTTCATAGATCCGCTGAAATCAAATCCTGTTTAGAGGGCTCAAGGTTTGCCGATCCACTGAAACCATATCCTGTTTATAGTGGACAGGTCTTCATAGATCCACTGCAGAAATAGCCACCCAGGAGAAAGGAGAGAGGGACAAAGGGGAAGGAAGGGAGGAGAGGAAGAGCGCAATACCTGTACTACCCTCCTCCTCCTCCTCTCCAAAATAAAATAGTGATAGCGGCCTGTGTTTAGGGGTGGAAAAGAGGAGAGTTTTACGTCTGGTGGGTTTCATAACCACATCTTTAGAGCAATTCAATAATAAAGAGATTGGAGACAGGAATTAGTTCAATCATTTTACTTAGAACTTGATGATCTCAACACACACAACTCCCATGATGATGGCACAACTCCAATACTTCACTAGGATTCTCTGCCTTTGACCCTATTATGGGGAGTGCTGTCCCATAACGTCCCTAGGAGGGGCGCGTCACGTCATGCCAGGCTTTTTTGTTGTTGTTGCTATTCTCGACTTTGAGTGGGTTGAGTCTGACGTGATCTTCCTGTCTGGTTTTGCACCCCGTCGGGCTCGGGCGGTGGGGTAGATGTTCGTGGGCTATACTCAGCCTTGTCCTAAAGTGTCCCACGACCCCCCATGTCTCAGTCTCCAGTATCTTTGCTGCAATAGTCTGTGCTGGGGGGGTATCTCTCTCTCTCTCTCTCTCTCTCTCTCTCTCTCTCTCTCTCTCTCTCTCTCTCTCTCTCTCTCTCTCTCTCTCTCCACCCTGCAGCATACCACCCTGCAGCATATCACCCAGCAGCATACCACCCTGCAGCATACCACCCAGCAGCATACCACCCTGCAGCATACCACCCAGCAGCATACCACCCTGCAGCATACCACCCTGCAGCATACCACCCTGCAGCATACCACCCTGCAGCATACACCCAGCAGCATACCACCCAGCAGCATACCACCCAGCAGCATACCACCCTGCAGTATACCAACCTGCAACATACCACCCTGCAGCATACCACCCTGCTGCATACCACCCTGCAGTATACCACCCTGCAGTATACCAACCTGCAGCCAGCAGCATACCACCCTGCAGCATACCACCCAGCAGCATACCCCCCAGCAGCATACCACCCTGCAGCATACCACCCAGCAGCATACCACCCAGCAGCATACCACCCAGCAGCATACCCCCCAGCAGTATACCACCCTGCAGCATACCACCCAGCAGCATACCACCCTGCAGCATACAACCCTGCAGCATACCACCCTGCAGCATACCACCCAGCAACATACCACCCTGCAGCATACCACCCTGCTGCATACCACTCTGCAGCATACCACCCTGCAGCATACCACCCTGCAGCATACCACCCAGCAACATACCACCCTGCTGCATACCACCCTGCAGCATACCACCCTGCAGCATACCACCCAGCAGCATACCACCCTGCAGCATACCACCCAGCAGCATACCACCCTGCAGTATACCACCCTGCAGCATACCACCCTGCAGTATACCACCCAGCTGCATACCACCCTGCAGCATACCACCCAGCAACATACCACCCTGCTGCATACCACCCTGCAGCATACCACCCTGCAGCATACCACCCAGCAGCATACCACCCTGCAGCATACCACCCTGCAGTATACCACCCTGCAGCATACCACCCTGCAGCATACCACCCTGCAGCATACCACCCTGCAGCATACCACCCTGCAGCATACCACCCTGCACCCAGCAGCATACCACCCTGCAGCATACCACCCTGCAGCATACCACCCTGCAGCATACCACCCTGCAGCATACACCCAGCAGCATACCACCCTGCAGTATACCACCCTGCAGCATACCACCCTGCAGCATACCACCCTGCAGCATACCACCCTGCAGTATACCACCCTGCAGCATACCACCCTGCAGCCAGCAGCATACCACCCTGCAGTATACCACCCTGCAGCATACCACCCTGGAGCATACCACCCTGCAGCATACCACCCTGCAGCATACCACCCTGCATCATACCACCCTGCAGCATACCACCCTGCAGTATACCACCCTGCAGCATACCACCCTGCAGCCAGCAGCATACCACCCTGCAGCCAGCAGCATACCACCCTGCAGCATACCACCCTGCAGCATACCACCCTGCAGCCAGCAGCATACCACCCTGCAGCATACCACCCTGCAGCCAGCAGCATACCACCCTGCAGCATACCACCCTGCAGCATACCACCCTGCAGTATACCACCCTGCAGCATACCACCCTGCAGCCAGCAGCATACCACCCTGCAGCCAGCAGCATACCACCCTGCAGCATACCACCCTGCAGCATACCACCCTGCAGCCAGCAGCATACCACCCTGCAGCATACCACCCTGCAGCATACCACCCTGCAGCATACCACCCTGCAGCATACCACCCTGCAGCATACCACCCTGCAGCCAGCAGCATACCACCCTGCAGCCAGCAGCATACCACCCTGCAGCATACCACCCTGCAGCATACCACCCAGCAGCCAGCAGCATACCACCCTGCAGCATACCACCCTGCAGCCAGCAGCATACCCCCTTGCATCCCACTGCTGGCTTGCTTCTGAAGCTAAGTAGGGTTGGTCCTGGTCAGTCCCTGGATGGGAGACCAGATGCTGCTGGAAGTGGTTTTGGAGAGCCAGTAGGAGGCACTCATTCCTCTGTTCTAAAAAAAAATATCCCAATACCCCAGGGCAGTGATTGGGGACATTGCCCTGTGTAGGGTACTGTCTTTTGGATGGGATGTTAAACGGGTGTCCTGACTCTCTGTGGTCACTAAAGATCCCAGGAATTAGTGCAAACATTTACTGATCATATCAACACACACAACTCCCATGAAGAAACATAATTCTCCCCTCCCTCCAATCTCGTCTTCTCCTCATCCTTCCTTCCTACCTAGCGAGGGCTATGCTGGTGTATATTTATAGGGGGAACAAGGAGCTCCCCCTATAGGGTAGCGAGGGCTACGAGAGTGACCTGAGTCCCTCCCTCCATCCATCCTCCCTCTCTCCTCTTCCCGACAGCAGCCTGTGTGTATTTATAGGGGGAACAAGGAGCTCCACCTATAGGGTAGCGAGGGCTACGAGAGTGACCTGAGTCCCTCCCTCCATCCATCCTCCCTCTCTCCTCTTCCCGACAGCAGCCTGTGTGTATTTATAGGGGGAACAAGGAGCTCCACCTATAGGGTAGCGAGGGCTACGAGAGTGACCTGAGTCCCTCCCTCCATCCATCCTCCCTCTCTCCTCTTCCCAACAGCAGCCTGTGTGTATTTATAGGGGAACTTGAGCCACCCGGCCTGAGCAGGCCAATAGATAGATCAGCAGGAACAGATCTTGACATGACCTGTCCACACCAGACACCAGGCAGGAAGCAGGAAACAGCTAATCCTGTACCAACCCCCCAGGCAGTACACTACCTCAGAGACACAGAGACAATATCAAGGAGGACCAGGGAAAACACTAAACCTCAGAGACGCAGAGACAAAATCAAGAAGGACCATCCAGGACAATTTCATGGATCGGGAGCATGGTGAAGACCAAGTGAAGGTTAGAAGACTGTATTATTGGAAGCCCTTTACAGGTTACTATACAACAGACTCTCCTTTTCCCTTTACATGTTACTATACAACAGACTCTCCTTTTCCCTTTACAGGTTACTATACAACAGACTCTCCTTTTCCCTTTAAACGTTACTAAACAGGACTCTCCTTTTCCCTTTACACGTTACTATACAACAGACTCTCCTTTTCCCTTTACATGTTACTATACAACAGACTCTCCTTTTCCCTTTACAGGTTACTATACAACAGACTCTCCTTTTCCCTTTACACGTTACTAAACAGGACTCTCCTTTTCCCTTTACACGTTACTATACAACAGACTCTCCTTTTCCCTTTACACGTTACTATACAACAGACTCTCCTTTTCCCTTTACACGTTACTATACAACAGACTCTCCTTTTCCCTTTACACGTTACTATACAACAGACTCTCCTTTTCCCTTTACACGTTACTATACAACAGACTCTCCTTTTCCCTTTACACGTTACTATACAACAGACTCTCCTTTTCCCTTTACACGTTACTATACAACAGACTCTCCTTTTCTCTTTACACGTTACTATACAACAGACTCTCCTTTTCCCTTTACACGTTACTAAACAGGACTCTCCTTTTCCCTTTACATGTTACTATACAACAGGACTCTCCTTTTCCCTTTACACGTTACTAAACAGGACTCTCCTTTTCCCTTTACACGTTACTATACAGGACTCTCCTTTTCCCTTTACACGTTACTAAACAGGACTCTCCTTTTCCCTTTACACGTTACTAAACAGGACTCTCCTTTTCCCTTTACACGTTACTAAACAGGACTCTCCTTTTCCCTTTACACGTTACTAAACAGGACTCTCCTTTTCCCTTTACACGTTACTAAACAGGACTCTCCTTTTCCCTTTACACGTTACTAAACAGGGCTCTCCTTTTCCCTTTACACGTTACTAAACAACAGGACTCTCCTTTTCGCTCCAACCCCAGGGGGCTCTTAACCCCTTTTCCTGGGGAGCTGCCCTTTTCGCTCAAACCCCAGGGGGCTCTTAACCCCTTTTCCTGGGGAGCTGCCCTTTTCGCTCCAACCCCAGGGGGCTCTTAACCCCTTTTCCTGGGGAGCTGCCATTTTCGCTTCAACCCCAGGGGGCTCTTAACCCCTTTTCCTGGGGAGCTGCCCTTTTCGCCTCAACCCCAGGGGGCTCTTAACCCCTTTTCCTGGGGAGCTGCCCTTTTCGCCTCAACCCCAGGGGGCTCTTAACCCCTTTTCCTGGGGAGCTGCCCTTTTCGCTTCAACCCCAGGGGGCTCTTAACCCCTTTTCCTGGGGAGCTGCCCTTTTCGCTTCAACCCCAGTTGAAAATAACCTAATTTAAGTGATCAACAAGTGGATTATTAGAATCGGGTTTGCTAGATTAGGGTTGGGGTTAGGGTTAGGGTTGGGGTTAGGGTTAGGGTTGGAGTTAGGGTTAGGGTTGGAGTTAGGGTTAGGGTTGGGGTTGGGGTTAGGGTTAGGGTTATTAGTATCGGGTTTGCTAGATTAGGGTTGGAGCGAAAACGTACAGGAGGGTAGCTCTCCAAAAACACGGTTGGAGTAGCTTAGTATAAAAGGTCATACTTATAAAAACGTTATAAAGCATTATAGCTGCAGTTTTATAGATTTGTCTGATCTTGATTATTGTCCAGTCATATGGTCAAGTGCTGCAAAGAAAGACCTAGTTAAGTTGCAGCTGGCCCAGAACAGAGCGGCACGTCTTGCTCTTCATTGTAATCAGAGGTGTAACGTCAGCCTTCCTCCTCTTCGTCTGAAGAGGAGGTGTAGCAGGGATCGGACCAAGACGCAGCGTAGTTCGTGTTCAACATGTTTAATAAAAAGACGATAACGTGAACACTACACAAAATAACAAACGTGGCAAAACCGAAACAGTCCTCTCTGGTGCAATGAACACAAAGACAGGAAACAACCACCCACAAATCCCAACACAAAACAGGCTACCTTAACATGGTTCCCAATCAGAGACAATGACAAACACCTGCCTCTGATTGAGAACCATATCAGGCCAAACAACAAACCCAACATAGAAACACAAAACATAGAATGCCCACCCAGCTCACGTCCTGACCAACACTAAAACAAGGAAAACACAAAAGAACTATGGTCAGAACGTGACAAGAGGGCTAATATTAATACTATGTATGCCAGTCTTTCGTGGATAAGAGTTATTTTTCATAAGAAACATACCACCAGGGGCTTTTCACAGTCCCCATGTCCAGAAAAAATTCAAGGAAACGTACAGTATTATACAGATCCATGAGTGCATGGAACTCCCTTCCATCTTATAGTGAACAGCAAACCTGGTTTACAAAAGACAAATAAAGCAACACCTCACGGCACAATGCCTCTTACCCATGTGACCTACTGGTTGTGTGTATGTACTGACATGTGACCTACTGGTTGTGTGTACGTACTGACATGTGACCTACTTGTTGTGTGTATGTACTGACATGTGACCTACTTGTTGTGTGTATGTACTGACATGTGACCTACTTGTATGTACGTACTGACATGTGACCTACTGGTTGTGTGTATGTACTGACATGTGACCTACTTGTTGTACTGGTTGTGTGTACGTACTGACATGTGACCTACTGGTTGTGTGTATGTACTGACATGTGACCTACTGGTTGTGTGTATGTACTGACATGTGACCTACTTGTTGTGTGTATGTACTGACATGTGACCTACTTGTTGTGTGTATGTACTGACATGTGACCTACTTGTTGTGTGTATGTACTGACATGTGACCTACTTGTGTGTACGTACTGACATGTGACCTACTTGTTGTGTGTATGTACTGACATGTGACCTACTTGTTGTGTGTATGTACTGACATGTGACCTACTTGTTGTGTGTATGTACTGACATGTGACCTACTTGTTGTGTGTATGTACTGACATGTGACCTACTTGTATGTACGTACTGACATGTGACCTACTGGTTGTGTGTATGTACTGACATGTGACCTACTTGTTGTGTGTATGTACTGACATGTGACCTACTGGTTGTGTGTACGTACTGACATGTGACCTACTTGTTGTGTGTATGTACTGACATGTGACCTACTGGTTGTGTGTATGTACTGACATGTGACCTACTGGTTGTGTGTATGTACTGACATGTGACCTACTTGTTGTGTGTATGTACTGACATGTGACCTACTTGTTGTGTGTATGTACTGACATGTGACCTACTTGTGTGTACGTACTGACATGTGACCTACTTGTTGTGTGTATGTACTGACATGTGACCTACTTGTTGTGTGTATGTACTGACATGTGACCTACTTGTTGTGTGTATGTACTGACATGTGACCTACTTGTTGTGTGTATGTACTGACATGTGACCTACTTGTTGTGTGTATGTACTGACATGTGACCTACTTGTGTGTATGTACTGACATGTGACCTACTGGTTGTGTGTACGTACTGACATGTGACCTACTTGTTGTGTGTATGTACTGACATGTGACCTACTTGTTGTGTGTATGTACTGACATGTGACCTACTGGTTGTGTGTACGTACTGACATGTGACCTACTGGTTGTGTGTACGTACTGACATGTTACCTACTTGTTGTGTGTATGTACTGACATGTGACCTACTTGTTGTGTGTATGTACTGACATGTGACCTACTTGTGTGTATGTACTGACATGTGACCTACTGGTTGTGTGTACGTACTGACATGTGACCTACTTGTTGTGTGTATGTACTGACATGTGACCTACTTGTGTGTACGTACTGACATGTGACCTACTGGTTGTGTGTACGTACTGACATGTGACCTACTTGTTGTGTGTATGTACTGACATGTATGTGGAACGGATTGATACACACACACTACATGTTACTGTTTTTTAAATGTATACAAATTGTAAAGTCTTTTGTCTGCAATGTATTTTTTGGTTGAGTGTCGGACCCCAGGAAGACTTGGCGTCGACTAACGGGGATCCTAATGAATTAAATCAAATAGTCTACTTCCAAGACAATTTCAAGGATCGGGCTGACTGATCGGGATCGGGCTGACCACCAAGTGGACTTTGATTATGGAATATGTATAACCACCAATTCAATTCAACTTTATTTATTTTCTTAGTCAGTTTACTATGCCCCAGTATTGGTGCTGTTTCTTGCTGTTATTGTGAGTGCATTGTGATGTTTTGAATGGGATCTGTCATGTCCATTTTAGCAGCTTGTGATTAAAACAGTTTTTTGTACAGAATGCCTTTTGTTGTGATTTTAATGTAACTACATTCAGAAGAACACAATCTGCAGACAACACTCCTCGGCTCTGTCCCAAATGGCACCCTATATATATTTTATGCTGGTTCATGTTGTTGAATTGTATTGGTCTATGTTTTAGTTCTGTAATGTATTGATTGTTGATGCCTTCTTGGCCAGGTCTCCCTTGAAAAAATAGACTTTGGGTCTCAATAGGCTTTTCCTGGTTAAATAAGGTTAAATAAATAAATCCAAAAATGTTTTCCAGTGTGAACTTGTTTACTTCCCTTCATTGGTCTAAAAGAAAAGGACTGCACTTTGGTATGAGAAATATGGTGAACTCCCTCTTGCTCCGTTAAACCAATCCAATGATGTTTAAATGTGTGTGGAGGAGAACACTTTGACAGAACAAACAGATTACTGGGATGTAGGGAGATAAGAGAACACCACCTATTGGTCAAATGTAGCAAGCTCTATAATAAAATGACCGAAGAAGTGGTCACTCCCTTCGTACCTTCTCATTCAACGTGTTTTCAGAAGGAGGCGAGGAGAGAGAAAGCGAGGAATCAAAAAAGTTCAAAACTTGAGATTCTCCCCGACATTGTTGGACAAACATCTCATGATCAAGCTCCACCACCTAGTGGTGAAACTGATGTGGTGCAGCTTGAGATGGTAAAATGCTACAGTATGCCCTGAGATGTTATGGTAAATTGCATAGACTTAGCTAATAATAAAATACATTAGAAGGACATTATAAATTAATTTAATGAGGGAAATATAATTTTATTACACTTGAGAAATCCAGTCTGTTTGTGCTAACATTCCACTATTTTGCCACTCTTTGTCATGACAAAATAGCACAAGGAGTGGAATGTTAACACAAAACGGGTTCTGGATTTCAGGCTAGTTTACTATTCCCATGAAATTAAAAGACTATGATCAGCTCACTACTGAGTATTTTTGACAGGAACAAATTCAGGAATACATGTTCTTGAGTTGTCCTTAACCACAGATCTAGAATCAGATAGAATCAGATTACCTTTCCCTCCACAAATCATTAACCTCAACCATAATGGGATGAGAATATATCTGACCCTGGGTCAGCTGTTAGGGGGTATACACGTCTACCTACTCCTAGTTGCAGAGTGAAAGGAAGACCTACCGACCTGGCTCAGCCAGCCAGACTTTGTTTTAGTCTGGTAGCTTTCTCCAACAATCACGGTTTGACCAATTGCTCAATCCTTCACATTTCTATCTGTTTTGGACACCCTGGGTTACTCTCCTGCTGCGTTATTAAAAAACATTTTTATTAGGCTAAATAATCAAATAAAACCTATCTGGCATTAGTGGGTAAATCTAAGCTTTAGGTTTGGGCCCAGTAGTGTAAAATGCTAATAGACCTTGGGAGTGATGACAAAATAATAGATTGTCTTGAACTTACTTTCATTACTCAGCTGTAGTAAAGAAGAATGTTTTTCAGGCTGATCCAACTCCTACAGGAACATGTTTCTACGCTGATCCAACTCCTACAGGAAAATGTTTCTACGCTGATCCAACTCCTACAGGAAAATGTTCCTACGCTGATCCAACACCTACAGGAAAATGTTTCTACGCTGATCCAACTCCTACAGGAAAATGTTTCTACGCTGATCCAACTCCTACAGGAAAATGTTTCCACGCTGATCCAACTCCTACAGGAAAATGTTTCCACGCTGATCCAACTCCTACAGGAACATGTTTCTACGCTGATCCAACTCCTACAGGAAAATGTTCCTACGCTGGTCCAACTCCTACAGGAAAATGTTCCTACGCTGATCCAACTCCTACAGGAAAATGTTCCTACGCTGATCCAACACCTACAGGAAAATGTTTCTACGCTGATCCAACTCCTACAGGAAAATGTTCCTACGCTGATCCAACACCTACAGGAAAATGTTTCTACGCTGATCCAACTCCTACAGGAAAATGTTTCCACGCTGATCCAACTCCTACAGGAAAATGTTTCCACGCTGATCCAACTCCTACAGGAACATGTTTCTACGCTGATCCAACTCCTACAGGAAAATGTTCCTACGCTGGTCCAACTCCTACAGGAAAATGTTTCCACGCTGATCCAACTCCTACAGGAAAATGTTTCCACGCTGATCCAACTCCTACAGGAACATGTTTCTACGCTGATCCAACTCCTACAGGAAAATGCTTCTACACTGATCCAACTCCTACAGGAAAATGCTTCTACACTGATCCAACTCCTACAGGAAAATGTTTCAAGGCTGATCCAACTCCTACAGGAAAATGTTTCAAGGCTGATCCAACTCCTACAGGAAAATGTTCCTACGCTGGTCCAACTCCTACAGGAAAATGTTTCCACGCTGATCCAACTCCTACAGGAAAATGTTTCCACGCTGGTGTCTCTCGCTTCCTGAATGTCACGTGGCCGTATGCTCTGGTGTCTCTTGCTTCCTGAATGTCACGTGGCCGTATGCTCTGGTGTCTCTCGCTTCCTGAATGTCACGTGGCCGTATGCTCTGGTGTCTCTCGCTTCCTGAATGTCACGTGGCCGTATGCTCTGGTGTCTCTCGCTTCCTGAATGTCACGTGCTCGTATGCTCTGGTGTCTCTCGCTTCCTGAATGTCACGTGGCTCGTATGCTCTGGTGTCTCTCGCTTCCTGAATGTCACGTGGCCGTATGCTCTGGTGTCTCTCGCTTCCTGAATGTCACGTGGCCGTATGCTCTGGTGTCTCTCGCTTCCTGAATGTCACCTCTCCTACTTGTCTTTGTTTGCTGTAGCTCGTAGGACATCTTTACTGTGGATACGAATCGCTGTTGATCTTATGTTGATCTCCGTTCAAACTATGTTTCTACCGTTTATTGAGAACTCTGTCCTGCTGTCACGTTATTCATATGAGGCAGACTTCTGCCCCCCCCCCACCGTATGCTCTGGTGTCTCTCGCTTCCTGAATGTCACGTGCTCGTATGCTCTGGTGTCTCTCGCTTCCTGAATGTCACGTGGCTCGTATGCTCTGGTGTCTCTCGCTTCCTGAATGTCACGTGCTCGTATGCTCTGGTGTCTCTCGCTTCCTGAATGTCACGTGCTCGTATGCTCTGGTGTCTCTCGCTTCCTGAATGTCACGTGGCCGTATGCTCTGGTGTCTCTCGCTTCCTGAATGTCACGTGGCTCGTATGCTCTGGTGTCTCTCGCTTCCTGAATGTCACGTGGCCGTATGCTCTGGTGTCTCTCGCTTCCTGAATGTCACGTGGCCGTATGCTCTGGTGTCTCTCGCTTCCTGAATGTCACGTGGCTCGTATGCTCTGGTGTCTCTCGCTTCCTGAATGTCACGTGGCCGTATGCTCTGGTGTCTCTCGCTTCCTGAATGTCACGTGGCCCGTATGCTCTGGTGTCTCTCGCTTCCTGAATGTCACGTGGCCGTATGCTCTGGTGTCTCTCGCTTCCTGAATGTCACGTGGCCGTATGCTCTGGTGTCTCTCGCTTCCTGAATGTCACGTGGCTCGTATGCTCTGGTGTCTCTCGCTTCCTGAATGTCACGTGGCCGTATGCTCTGGTGTCTCTCGCTTCCTGAATGTCACGTGCTCGTATGCTCTGGTGTCTCTCGCTTCCTGAATGTCACGTGCTCGTATGCTCTGGTGTCTCTCGCTTCCTGAATGTCACGTGGCCGTATGCTCTGGTGTCTCTCGCTTCCTGAATGTCACGTGGCTCGTATGCTCTGGTGTCTCTCGCTTCCTGAATGTCACGTGGCCGTATGCTCTGGTGTCTCTCGCTTCCTGAATGTCACGTGGCCGTATGCTCTGGTGTCTCTCGCTTCCTGAATGTCACGTGGCTCGTATGCTCTGGTGTCTCTCGCTTCCTGAATGTCACGTGGCCGTATGCTCTGGTGTCTCTCGCTTCCTGAATGTCACGTGGCCCGTATGCTCTGGTGTCTCTCGCTTCCTGAATGTCACGTGGCTCGTATGCTCTGGTGTCTCTCGCTTCCTGAATGTCACGTGGCTCGTATGCTCTGGTGTCTCTCGCTTCCTGAATGTCACGTGGCCGGTATGCTCTGGTGTCTCTCGCTTCTTGAATGTCACGTGGCTCGTATGCTCTGGTGTCTCTCGCTTCCTGAATGTCACGTGGCCGTATGCTCTGGTGTCTCTCGCTTCCTGAATGTCACGTGGCCGTATGCTCTGGTGTCTCTCGCTTCCTGAATGTCACGTGGCCGTATGCTCTGGTGTCTCTCGCTTCCTGAATGTCACGTGGCCGTATGCTCTGGTGTCTCTCGCTTCCTGAATGTCACGTGGCTCGTATGCTCTGGTGTCTCTCGCTTCCTGAATGTCACGTGGCTCGTATGCTCTGGTGTCTCTCGCTTCCTGAATGTCACGTGGCCGTATGCTCTGGTGTCTCTCGCTTCCTGAATGTCACGTGGCTCGTATGCTCTGGTGTCTCTCGCTTCCTGAATGTCACGTGGCTCGTATGCTCTGGTGTCTCTCGCTTCCTGAATGTCACGTGGCCGTATGCTCTGGTGTCTCTCGCTTCCTGAATGTCACGTGGCCGTATGCTCTGGTGTCTCTCGCTTCCTGAATGTCACGTGGCCGTATGCTCTGGTGTCTCTCGCTTCCTGAATGTCACGTGGCCGTATGCTCTGGTGTCTCTCGCTTCCTGAATGTCACGTGGCTCGTATGCTCTGGTGTCTCTCGCTTCCTGAATGTCACGTGGCCGTATGCTCTGGTGTCTCTCGCTTCCTGAATGTCACGTGGCCGTATGCTCTGGTGTCTCTCGCTTCCTGAATGTCACGTGGCTCGTATGCTCTGGTGTCTCTCGCTTCCTGAATGTCACGTGGCTCGTATGCTCTGGTGTCTCTCGCTTCCTGAATGTCACGTGGCCGTATGCTCTGGTGTCTCTCGCTTCCTGAATGTCACGTGGCTCGTATGCTCTGGTGTCTCTCGCTTCCTGAATGTCACGTGGCTCGTATGCTCTGGTGTCTCTCGCTTCCTGAATGTCACGTGGCCGTATGCTCTGGTGTCTCTCGCTTCCTGAATGTCACGTGGCTCGTATGCTCTGGTGTCTCTCGCTTCCTGAATGTCACGTGGCCGTATGCTCTGGTGTCTCTCGCTTCCTGAATGTCACGTGCCCGTATGCTCTGGCGTCTCTCGCTTCCTGAATGTCACGTGGCCGTATGCTCTGGTGTCTCTCGCTTCCTGAATGTCACGTGGCCGTATGCTCTGGTGTCTCTCGCTTCCTGAATGTCACGTGGCCGTATGCTCTGGTGTCTCTCGCTTCCTGAATGTCACCTGGCCGTATGCTCTGGTGTCTCTCGCTTCCTGAATGTCACGTGGCCGTATGCTCTGGTGTCTCTCGCTTCCTGAATGTCACGTGGCCGTATGCTCTGGTGTCTCTCGCTTCCTGAATGTCACGTGGCTCGTATGCTCTGGTGTCTCTCGCTTCCTGAATGTCACTTGGCCGTATGCTCTGGTGTCTCTCGCTTCCTGAATGTCACGTGGCCGTATGCTCTGGTGTCTCTCGCTTCCTGAATGTCACGTGGCCGTATGCTCTGGTGTCTCTCGCTTCCTGAATGTCACGTGGCCGTATGCTCTGGTGTCTCTCGCTTCCTGAATGTCACGTGGCTCGTATGCTCTGGTGTCTCTCGCTTCCTGAATGTCACGTGGCCGTATGCTCTGGTGTCTCTCGCTTCCTGAATGTCACGTGGCCGTATGCTCTGGTGTCTCTCGCTTCCTGAATGTCACGTGGCTCGTATGCTCTGGTGTCTCTCGCTTCCTGAATGTCACGTGGCTCGTATGCTCTGGTGTCTCTCGCTTCCTGAATGTCACGTGGCCGTATGCTCTGGTGTCTCTCGCTTCCTGAATGTCACGTGGCTCGTATGCTCTGGTGTCTCTCGCTTCCTGAATGTCACGTGGCCGTATGCTCTGGTGTCTCTCGCTTCCTGAATGTCACGTGGCTCGTATGCTCTGGTGTCTCTCGCTTCCTGAATGTCACGTGGCCGTATGCTCTGGTGTCTCTCGCTTCCTGAATGTCACGTGGCTCGTATGCTCTGGTGTCTCTCGCTTCCTGAATGTCACGTGGCCGTATGCTCTGGTGTCTCTCGCTTCCTGAATGTCACGTGGCCGTATGCTCTGGTGTCTCTTGCTTCCTGAATGTCACGTGGCTCGTATGCTCTGGTGTCTCTCGCTTCCTGAATGTCACGTGGCCGTATGCTCTGGTGTCTCTCGCTTCCTGAATGTCACGTGCCCGTATGCTCTGGTGTCTCTCGCTTCCTGAATGTCACGTGGCCGTATGCTCTGGTGTCTCTCGCTTCCTGAATGTCACGTGGCCGTATGCTCTGGTGTCTCTCGCTTCCTGAATGTCACGTGGCCGTATGCTCTGGTGTCTCTCGCTTCCTGAATGTCACGTGGCCGTATGCTCTGGTGTCTCTCGCTTCCTGAATGTCACGTGGCCGTATGCTCTGGTGTCTCTCGCTTCCTGAATGTCACGTGGCCGTATGCTCTGGTGTCTCTCGCTTCCTGAATGTCACGTGGTCGTATGCTCTGGTGTCTCTCGCTTCCTGAATGTCACGTGGCCGTATGCTCTGGTGTCTCTTGCTTCCTGAATGTCACGTGGCCGTATGCTCTGGTGTCTCTCGCTTCCTGAATGTCACGTGGCTCGTATGCTCTGGTGTCTCTCGCTTCCTGAATGTCACGTGGCCGTATGCTCTGGTGTCTCTCGCTTCCTGAATGTCACGTGGCCGTATGCTCTGGTGTCTCTCGCTTCCTGAATGTCACGTGGCTCGTATGCTCTGGTGTCTCTCGCTTCCTGAATGTCACGTGGCCCGTATGCTCTGGTGTCTCTCGCTTCCTGAATGTCACGTGCCCGTATGCTCTGGTGTCTCTCGCTTCCTGAATGTCACGTGGCCGTATGCTCTGGTGTCTCTCGCTTCCTGAATGTCACGTGGCCGTATGCTCTGGTGTCTCTCGCTTCCTGAATGTCACGTGGCCGTATGCTCTGGTGTCTCTCGCTTCCTGAATGTCACGTGGCCGTATGCTCTGGTGTCTCTCGCTTCCTGAATGTCACGTGGCTCGTATGCTCTGGTGTCTCTCGCTTCCTGAATGTCACGTGGCTCGTATGCTCTGGTGTCTCTCGCTTCCTGAATGTCACGTGGCCGTATGCTCTGGTGTCTCTCGCTTCCTGAATGTCACGTGGCTCGTATGCTCTGGTGTCTCTCGCTTCCTGAATGTCACGTGGCCGTATGCTCTGGTGTCTCTCGCTTCCTGAATGTCACGTGGCCGTATGCTCTGGTGTCTCTCGCTTCCTGAATGTCACGTGGCCGTATGCTCTGGTGTCTCTCGCTTCCTGAATGTCACGTGGCCGTATGCTCTGGTGTCTCTCGCTTCCTGAATGTCACGTGGCCGTATGCTCTGGTGTCTCTCGCTTCCTGAATGTCACGTGGCCGTATGCTCTGGTGTCTCTCGCTTCCTGAATGTCACGTGGCTCGTATGCTCTGGTGTCTCTCGCTTCCTGAATGTCACGTGGCCGTATGCTCTGGTGTCTCTCGCTTCCTGAATGTCACGTGGCCGTATGCTCTGGTGTCTCTCGCTTCCTGAATGTCACGTGCTCGTATGCTCTGGTGTCTCTCGCTTCCTGAATGTCACGTGGCTCGTATGCTCTGGTGTCTCTCGCTTCCTGAATGTCACGTGGCCGTATGCTCTGGTGTCTCTCGCTTCCTGAATGTCACGTGGCCGTATGCTCTGGTGTCTCTCGCTTCCTGAATGTCACGTGGCCGTATGCTCTGGTGTCTCTCGCTTCCTGAATGTCACGTGGCTCGTATGCTCTGGTGTCTCTCGCTTCCTGAATGTCACGTGGCCGTATGCTCTGGTGTCTCTCGCTTCCTGAATGTCACGTGGCCGTATGCTCTGGTGTCTCTCGCTTCCTGAATGTCACGTGGCCGTATGCTCTGGTGTCTCTCGCTTCCTGAATGTCACGTGGCCCGTATGCTCTGGTGTCTCTCGCTTCCTGAATGTCACGTGGCCGTATGCTCTGGTGTCTCTCGCTTCCTGAATGTCACGTGCCCGTATGCTCTGGTGTCTCTCGCTTCCTGAATGTCACGTGGCTCGTATGCTCTGGTGTCTGTCGCTTCCTGAATGTCACGTGGCTCGTATGCTCTGGTGTCTCTCGCTTCCTGAATGTCACGTGGCTCGTATGCTCTGGTGTCTCTCGCTTCCTGAATGTCACGTGCCCGTATGCTCTGGTGTCTCTCGCTTCCTGAATGTCACGTGACCGTATGCTCTGGTGTCTCTCGCTTCCTGAATGTCACGTGGCTCGTATGCTCTGGTGTCTCTCGCTTCCTGAATGTCACGTGGCTCGTATGCTCTGGTGTCTCTCGCTTCCTGAATGTCACGTGGCTCGTATGCTCTGGTGTCTCTCGCTTCCTGAATGTCACGTGGCCGTATGCTCTGGTGTCTCTCGCTTCCTGAATGTCACGTGGCTCGTATGCTCTGGTGTCTCTCGCTTCCTGAATGTCACGTGGCTCGTATGCTCTGGTGTCTCTCGCTTCCTGAATGTCACGTGGCCGTATGCTCTGGTGTCTCTCGCTTCCTGAATGTCACGTGGCTCGTATGCTCTGGTGTCTCTCGCTTCCTGAATGTCACGTGGCCGTATGCTCTGGTGTCTCTCGCTTCCTGAATGTCACGTGGCTCGTATGCTCTGGTGTCTCTCGCTTCCTGAATGTCACGTGGCTCGTATGCTCTGGTGTCTCTCGCTTCCTGAATGTCACGTGGCCGTATGCTCTGGTGTCTCTCGCTTCCTGAATGTCACGTGGCTCGTATGCTCTGGTGTCTCTCGCTTCCTGAATGTCACGTGGCCGTATGCTCTGGTGTCTCTCGCTTCCTGAATGTCACGTGGCCGTATGCTCTGGTGTCTCTCGCTTCCTGAATGTCACGTGCTCGTATGCTCTGGTGTCTCTCGCTTCCTGAATGTCACGTGGCCGTATGCTCTGGTGTCTCTCGCTTCCTGAATGTCACGTGCTCGTATGCTCTGGTGTCTCTCGCTTCCTGAATGTCACGTGGCCGTATGCTCTGGTGTCTCTCGCTTCCTGAATGTCACGTGGCCGTATGCTCTGGTTTCTCTCGCTTCCTGAATGTCACGTGGCCGTATGCTCTGGTGTCTCTCGCTTCCTGAATGTCACGTGGCCGTATGCTCTGGTGTCTCTCGCTTCCTGAATGTCACGTGGCCGTATGCTCTGGTGTCTCTCGCTTCCTGAATGTCACGTGGCCGTATGCTCTGGTGTCTCTCGCTTCCTGAATGTCACGTGGCCGTATGCTCTGGTGTCTCTCGCTTCCTGAATGTCACGTGCCCGTATGCTCTGGTGTCTCTCGCTTCCTGAATGTCACGTGGCTCGTATGCTCTGGTGTCTGTCGCTTCCTGAATGTCACGTGCTCGTATGCTCTGGTGTCTCTCGCTTCCTGAATGTCACGTGGCTCGTATGCTCTGGTGTCTCTCGCTTCCTGAATGTCACGTGGCCGTATGCTCTGGTGTCTCTCGCTTCCTGAATGTCACGTGGCTCGTATGTTCTGGTGTCTCTCGCTTCCTGAATGTCACGTGGCTCGTATGCTCTGGTGTCTCTCGCTTCCTGAATGTCACGTGGCCGTATGCTCTGGTGTCTCTCGCTTCCTGAATGTCACGTGGCTCGTATGCTCTGGTGTCTTTTGCTTCCTGAATGTCACGTGGCCGTATGCTCTGGTGTCTCTCGCTTCCTGAATGTCACGTGGCTCGTATGCTCTGGTGTCTCTCGCTTCCTGAATGTCACGTGGCCGTATGCTCTGGTGTCTCTCGCTTCCTGAATGTCACGTGGCTCGTATGCTCTGGTGTCTCTCGCTTCCTGAATGTCACGTGGCCGTATGCTCTGGTGTCTCTTGCTTCCTGAATGTCACGTGGCCGTATGCTCTGGTGTCTCTCGCTTCCTGAATGTCACGTGCTCGTATGCTCTGGTGTCTCTCGCTTCCTGAATGTCACGTGGCCGTATGCTCTGGTGTCTCTCGCTTCCTGAATGTCACGTGGCTCGTATGCTCTGGTGTCTCTCGCTTCCTGAATGTCACGTGGCTCGTATGCTCTGGTGTCTCTCGCTTCCTGAATGTCACGTGGCTCGTATGCTCTGGTGTCTCTCGCTTCCGTGTCACTGTAACTAGCAGTTACACTTGTTATGGTCTGAACCAACAGAGTAAAAAACTCAAAATGGACGACACACACACACAAAAAAAAGCTCCAAACCAAGTTTATTCAACCCACTGAATGCTTTAGCTGCGAAAATAAAAAATATAATTTTCTGTTTCTAGGAAGAAATTCAGTATGTTCCTCTTACTGGTATTGTCATGGCCCTGCCTAAGTCTAGAGCCCTTATGGGCGTGGAAGTTTGTGTACTGTACTGTACTGTACTTGAGACTGGACTTTAGTTAGATGGTCTTTGGGGTGGGCCCCTATGGCCCCCCTTCCCAGAGGCTTCTTCTCTCTTCTACTGTTGACCTCTATTCTACTGTTGACCTCTCTTCTACTGTTGACCTCTCTTCTACTGTTGACCTCTCTTCACCTGTTGACCTCTCTTCTACTGTTGACCTCTCTTCTACTGTTGACCTCTCTTCTACTGTTGACCTCTCTTCTACTGTTGACCTCTCTTCTACTGTTGACCTCTCTTCTACTGTTGACCTCTATTCTACTGTTGACCTCTCTTCTACTGTTGACCTCTCTTCTACTGTTGACCTCTCTTCTACTATTGACCTCTCTTCTACTGTTGACCTCTCTTCTACTGTTGACCTCTATTCTACTGTTGACCTCTATTCTACTGTTGACCTCTATTCTACTGTTGACCTCTCTTCTACTGTTGACCTCTCTTCTACTGTTGACCTCTCTTCTACTGTTGACCTCTCTTCTACTGTTGACCTCTCTTCTACTGTTGACCTCTCTTCTACTGTTGACCTCTCTTCTACTGTTGACCTCTCTTCTACTGTTGACCTCTCTTCTACTGTTGACCTCTCTTCAACTGTTGACCTCTCTTCTACTGTTGACCTCTCTTCTACCGTTGACCTCTCTTCTACCGTTGACCTCTCTTCTACTGTTGACCTCTCTTCTACTGTTGACCTCTCTTCAACTGTTGACCTCTCTTCTACTGTTGACCTCTCTTCTACTGTTGACCTCTCTTCTACTATTGACCTCTCTTCTACTGTTGACCTCTCTTCTACTGTTGACCTCTCTTCTACTGTTGACCTCTCTTCTACTGTTGACCTCTCTTCTACTGTTGACCTCTCTTCAACTGTTGACCTCTCTTCTACTGTTGACCTCTCTTCTACTGTTGACCTCTCTTCTACTGTTGACCTCTCTTCAACTGTTGACCTCTCTTCAACTGTTGACCTCTATTCTACCGTTGACCTCTCTTCTACCGTTGACCTCTCTTCTACTGTTGACCTCTCTTCTACTGTTGACCTCTCTTCAACTGTTGACCTCTCTTCTACTGTTGACCTCTCTTCTACTGTTGACCTCTCTTCTACTGTTGACCTCTCTTCAACTGTTGACCTCTCTTCAACTGTTGACCTCTATTCTACCGTTGACCTCTCTTCTACCGTTGACCTCTCTTCTACTGTTGACCTCTCTTCTACTGTTGACCTCTCTTCAACTGTTGACCTCTCTTCTACTGTTGACCTCTCTTCTACTGTTGACCTCTCTTCTACTGTTGACCTCTCTTCTACTGTTGACCTCTCTTCTACTGTTGACCTCTCTTCTACTGTTGACCTCTCTTCTACCGTTGACCTCGAGTTCCACACCCCTCCTGGTCCTAGTTTTACAGCAGCTGGCCTGCCTGATCAGGAATTGGAACTAGACTGTTACTCTCTACCTCCTTCCGTAGGAATATTAGTATTCAGCATCAACATGTTTGAATAGAATATTCAGTTTCTGCTCTTGCCCTTTGTCTCACTCAGGGTTCCTATTCACTCTTTATTGATTTTTAATATATACTTTTATTTTACATTTTATAACAATCAATAAAGTCTAATAAGGTGTCAGGAATCAGTATATTTCAAGCCAGAATCCAACACACCCTAAGCTTGCTGTTTCTGATATGAACTCCAACCCTCAAGGAGAACCATCCCTCATCATTCAAGGAAGAAGCAGCCGATGCTAGGCTTAGCGATTCAGACTATACGTTGATATACAGTGAGTAGTAATGTTTTCTCTATGACATGTTTCGGTCTCTATGCGGCCGGTTTTTACTGCTCACAAGACAAGAAAGGCACACTATCAGCGAGACAATTTACGTCTGAGTCACATTACTTAGTGTGACTTGCGGCGGCATTCATACTTTACATTTTGTACAAATGATCTGACTTATGGTTAGTGTCTGGAACCCTGTTAAACAGTTTAGCTGGAAACACATTCACTAACTGACCTGTCTGGAAACACATTCACTAACTGACCTGTCTGGGTGACATTCACTAACTGACCTGTCTGGAAACACATTCAATAACTGACCTGTCTGGAAACACATTCACTAACTGACCTGTCTGGAAACACATTCACTAACTGACCTGTCTGGAAACACATTCACTAACTGACCTGTCTGGGTGACATTCACTAACTGACCTGTCTGGGTGACATTCACTAACTGACCTGTCTGGGTGACATTCACTAACTGACCTGTCTGGATGACATTCACTAACTGACCGGTCTGGGTGACATTCACTAACTGACCTGTCTGGAAACACATTCACTAACTGACCTGTCTGGATGACATTCACTAACTGACCTGTCTGGGTGACATTCACTAACTGATCTGTCTGGAAACACATTCACTAACTGACCTGTCTGGAAACACATTCACAAACTGACCTGTCTGGGTGACATTCACTAACTGACCTGTCTGGAAACACATAAACTAACTGACCTGTCTGGATGACATTCACTAACTGACCTGTCTGGAAACACATTCACTAACTGACCCGTCTGGAAACACATTCACTAACTGACCTGTCTGGAAACACATTCACTAACTGATCTGTCTGGATGACATTCACTAACTGACCTGTCTGGAAACACATTCACTAACTGACCTGTCTGGGTGACATTCACTAACTGACCTGTCTGGATGACATTCACTAACTGACCTGTCTGGGTGACATTCACTAATTGACCTGTCTGGGTGACATTCACTAACTGACCTGTCTGGGTGACATTCACTAACTGACCTGTCTGGAAACACATTCACTAACTGATCTTTCTGGAAACACATTCACTAACTGACCTGTCTGGGTGACATTCACTAACTGACCTGTCTGGAAACACATTCACTAACTGATCTGTCTGGAAACACATTCACTAACTGACCTGTCTGGGTGACATTCACTAACTGACCTGTCTGGGTGACATTCACTAACTGACCTGTCTGGAAACACATTCACTAACTGACCCGTCTGGAAACACATTCACTAACTGACCTGTCTGGATGACATTCACTAACTGACCTGTCTGGATGACATTCACTAACTGACCTGTCTGGAAACACATTCACTAACTGACCTGTCTGTGTGACATTCACTAACTGACCTGTCTGGGTGACATTCACTAACTGATCTGTCTGGAAACACATTCACTAACTGACCCGTCTGGAAACACATTCACTAACTGACCTGTCTGGATGACAATCACTAACTGACCTTTCTGGGTGACATTCACTAACTGACCCGTCTGGAAACACATTCACTAACTGACCTGTCTGGGTGACATTCACTAACTGACCTGTCTGGATGACATTCACTAACTGACCTGTCTGGATGACATTCACTAACTGACCTGTCTGGGGGACATTCACTAACTGACCTGTCTGGGGGACATTCACTAACTGATCTGTCTGGAAACACATTCACTAACTGACCTGTCTGGAAACACATTCACTAACTGACCTGTCTGGATGACATTCACTAACTGACCTGTCTGGGTGATTTTCACTAACTGACCTGTCTGGAAACACATTCACTAACTGACCTGTCTGGAAACACATTCACTAACTGACCTGTCTGGGTGACATTCACTAACTGACCTGTCTGGAAACACATTCACTAACTGACCTGTCTGTAGGACATTCACTAACTGACCTGTCTGGATGACATTCACTAACTGACCTGTCTGTAAACACATTCACTAACTGACCTGTCTGTGTGACATTCACTAACTGACCTGTCTGGGTGAGTGTGCTGGTCTGAGCTACCAGAGTATCTGCTATCTCATTAGTGAATACTGTTGCAATGAGTCACCCTACTGACATACACTACCATACAAAAGTGTGGGGTCACTGAGAAATGTCCTTGTTTTTTAAAGAAAAGCACATTTTTTGTCCGTTAAAATAACATCAAATTAATCAGAAATACAGTGTAGATGTTGTTAATTAATGTTGTAAATGACTATTCTAGCTGGAAACGTCTGATATTTAATGGAATATCGACATAGGCGTACAGAGGCCCATTATCAGCAAACATCACTCCTGTGTTCCAATGGCACGTTGTGTTAGCTAATCCAAGTTTTTTCATTTTAAAAGGCTTATTGATCATTAGAGAACTGATTTGCATTTATGTTAGCACATCTGAAAACTGTGTTCTGTTTAAAAAAACAATACAACTGGTCTTCTTTTGACTAGTTGAGTATCTGGAGCATCAGCATTTGTGGGTTCGATTACAGGCTCAAAATGGCCAGAAACAAAGACTTTCTTCTGAAAGTCGGCAGTCTATTCTCGTTCTGAGAAATGAAGGCTATTCCATGTGAGAAAATGCCATGAAACTGAAGATCTCGTACAACACTGTGTACTACTCCCTTCACAGATCAGCGCAAACTGTCTCTAACCAGAATGGAGAGAGGAGTGGGAGGCCGCGGTGTACAACTGAGCAAGTGGACAAGTACATTAGAGTGTCTAGATTGAGACACCTCACAAGTCCTCAACTGGCAGCTTCATTAAATAGTACCTGTAAAACACCAGTCTCGACGTTAACAGTGAAGAGTCGACTCCGGGATGCTGACCTATTTGCGATGTGATTTTAATGGACAAAAACTTTGCTTTATTTTCAAATAAAAGGACATTTTTAAGTGACCCCCAAACTTTTGAACGGAATTGTACATTTTACGGTATTATTTAGTCATGTAGTTATATTTACTTTCTCATTATCTGCAGCAGTAAGTTAGGCTGATTATTAGCCATTTTTCTATCATAGGTCATGTTCTTGGGCTCCCAAGTACGCAATCGTCTAAGGCACTGCATCTCAGTAACCCTGGATTGTAAACTGACTTGCTTAGTCAAATAAAGGTACAAAAAATAATAATAATAATACTTGACATAGGTAGTCCCTCCCTGTTTTCTTTAGGAAAGTGGGGAAGTAAAAGTAAAAGTTGTCAAAAATAGAAATAGTAAAGTAAAGTCAAGATACCTAAAAAATGTAGTACTTTCAAATATTTTTACCTAAGTAAATTACACCACTGAATATTTAGTTGAGGTTTAGGATTTAGTGAATGATTTGTCCCAAATACAATGCTTTTAGTTTTTGAAATATACTTTACTCAAAACCAGTGGCATGTCGTTAGTAAAAATTGAAAAAAGTAGGGGGCTTAGACAGCTGCCCTGGGGAATTCCTGATTCTACCTGGATTATGTTGGAGAGGCTTCCATTAAAGAACACCCTCGGTGTTCTGTTAAACAGGTAACTCTTTATTCACATTATAGCAGGGGGTGTAAAGCCATAACACATTTCTCTTGCAGCAGACTATGATTGATAATGTCAAAAGAAGCACTGAAGTCTAACAAAACAGCCCCCACAATCATTGTATCATCAAATTATCTCAGCCAATCATCAGTCATTTGTGTATGTGCTGTGCTTGTTGAACATCCTTCCCTATAAGCGTGCTGATTGTCTGATGTCAGTTTGTTTACTGTAAAATAGCATTGTATCTGGTCAAACACCAATGTTTTCCAAAAGTTTACTAAGGGTTGGTAACAGGCTTATTGGTTGGCTATTTGAGCCATGTCATGACGTTGGCCTGTGGGTAAGGTTTATGACCCCCCCCATAAATACCTTTCTCCCTTCCCTCTCTCTTGACTCTAAAGAGGGCCTCTTGAATAGCCTTTGTTAAACATAGAGAGTCTGGGAACATCGAACAAGTGGAGGGAAAGGAACCATATTTTGGTAATAGAACCAGTTGAAAATATGCGTGGGTACTTAATGAATATGATGTCAGTTCGGTTGTCATCTGAGACATTATGCCTGATGACAGGACGACATAAACTGTATCTGGGAAAGTCTACACATTATAGTTATCAGATTCACATGGAATTGTTGTGCAATTCAAATGTTTAAATATTAAATTATTTGTGAAAAGATTAAATGTAATTTTAGCTTCCAAATGAGAGATTTGGGTTTTCATAAGGTTAGGGCTCTGCTCAATCAGTGGCCCGCCCCTGTGAAGAGACATGGGTTATAAACTATGAAACACACCCTTCTCTCTCCACTATATAAGCCATTGCCGAAAATGTAACCTCCGGTTCCGGGTACATTAGGATGACGGTCCGATGTCAGAAGGATTCAGATAATAACTACAGAACGAAGCCAACCTCAGCGTGAGCTTTGGTTGCGAATGGTATGAACTTTGAACTCTTATTCGCTACAGAAGTGATACCTCCTAGCCGTTGAGTTAGCAGCGGCCGCTGTAAACGTGGGATAGGAAAGGACGGACAGAGTATCCCGTCTACCACACAACGACGACACTACAGCGTTTCCCGTTCACCACCAGAGACATTCTTCAAAGGACTAAGGACTCTGTTGGGCAACACGGCCTTCCATCTACCACCAACCTATTGAAGCGCAGCTCAGAGTAAATATTTATTGCATTTTCCTTTTCCAAATGGGCGGTATGATGTAATACTGTGAGGAGGCCATGATGTAATACTGTGAGGAGGCGTATTACATCACGGCCTCCTCACAGTATTACATCACGGCCTCCTCACAGTATTACATCACGGCCTCCTCACAGTATTACATCACGGCCTCCTCACAGTATTGCATCACGGCCTCCACACAGTATTACATCACGGCCTCCTCAGAGTATTACATCATGGCCTCCTCACAGTATTACATTACATTTACATTTACATTTAAGTCATTTAGCAGACGCTCTTATCCAGAGCGACTTACAAATTGGTGCATTCACCTTATGACATCCAGTGGAACGGCCACTTTACAATAGTGCATCTAAATCTTTTAAGGGGGGGGGGAGTGAGAAGGATTACTTTATCCTATCCTAGGTATTCCTTAAAGAGGTGGGGTTTCAGGTGTCTCCGGAAGGTGGTGATTGACTCCGCTGTCCTGGCGTCGTGAGGGAGTTTGTTCCACCATTGGGGGGCCAGAGCAGCGAACAGTTTTGACTGGGCTGAGCGGGAACTGTACTTCCTCAGTGGTAGGGAGGCGAGCAGGCCAGAGGTGGATGAACGCAGTGCCCTTGTTTGGGTGTAGGGCCTGATCAGAGCCTGGAGGTACTGAGGTGCCGTTCCCCTCACAGCTCCGTAGGCAAGCACCATGGTCTTGTAGCGGATGCGAGCTTCAACTGGAAGCCAGTGGAGAGAGCGGAGGAGCGGGGTGACGTGAGAGAACTTGGGAAGGTTGAACACCAGACGGGCTGCGGCGTTCTGGATGAGTTGTAGGGGTTTAATGGCACAGGCAGGGAGCCCAGCCAACAGCGAGTTGCAGTAATCCAGACGGGAGATGACAAGTGCCTGGATTAGGACCTGCGCCGCTTCCTGTGTGAGGCAGGGTCGTACTCTGCGGATGTTGTAGAGCATGAACCTACAGGAACGGGCCACCGCCTTGATGTTGGTTGAGAACGACAGGGTGTTGTCCAGGATCACGCCAAGGTTCTTAGCGCTCTGGGAGGAGGACACAATGGAGTTGTCAACCGTGATGGCGAGATCATGGAACGGGCAGTCCTTCCCCGGGAGGAAGAGCAGCTCCGTCTTGCCGAGGTTCAGCTTGAGGTGGTGATCCGTCATCCACACTGATATGTCTGCCAGACATGCAGAGATGCGATTCGCCACCTGGTCATCAGAAGGGGGAAAGGAGAAGATTAGTTGTGTGTCGTCTGCATAGCAATGATAGGAGAGACCATGTGAGGTTATGACAGAGCCAAGTGACTTGGTGTATAGCGAGAATAGGAGAGGGCCTAGAACAGAGCCCTGGGGGACACCAGTGGTGAGAGCACGTGGTGAGGAGACAGATTCTCGCCACGCCACCTGGTAGGAGCGACCCATCAGGTAGGACGCAATCCAAGCGTGGGCCGCGCCGGAGATGCCCAACTCGGAGAGGGTGGAGAGGAGGATCTGATGGTTCACAGTATCGAAGGCAGCCGATAGGTCTAGAAGGATGAGAGCAGAGGAGAGAGAGTTAGCTTTAGCAGTGCGGAGCGCCTCCGTGATACAGAGAAGAGCAGTCTCAGTTGAATGACTAGTCTTGAAACCTGACTGATTTGGATCAAGAAGGTCATTCTGAGAGAGATAGCGGGAGAGCTGGCCAAGGACGGCACGTTCAAGAGTTTTGGAGAGAAAAGAAAGAAGGGATACTGGTCTGTAGTTGTTGACATCGGAGGGATCGAGTGTAGGTTTTTTCAGAAGGGGTGCAACTCTCGCTCTCTTGAAGACGGAAGGGACGTAGCCAGCGGTCAGGGATGAGTTGATGAGCGAGGTGAGGTAAGGGAGAAGGTCTCCGGAAATGGTCTGGAGAAGAGAGGAGGGGATAGGGTCAAGCGGGCAGGTTGTTGGGCGGCCGGCCGTCACAAGACGCGAGATTTCATCTGGAGAGAGAGGGGAGAAAGAGGTCAGAGCACAGGGTGGGGCAGTGTGAGCAGAACCAGCGGTGTCGTTTGACTTAGCAAACGAGGATCGGATGTCGTCGACCTTCTTTTCAAAATGGTTGACGAAGTCATCTGCAGAGAGGGAGGAGGGGGGGGGAGGGGGAGGAGGATTCAGGAGGGAGGAGAAGGTGGCAAAGAGCTTCCTGGGGTTAGAGGCAGATGCTTGGAATTTAGAGTGGTAGAAAGTGGCTTTAGCAGCAGAGACAGAAGAGGAAAATGTAGAGAGGAGGGAGTGAAAGGATGCCAGGTCCGCAGGGAGGCGAGTTTTCCTACATTTCCGCTCGGCTGCCCGGAGCCCTGTTCTGTGAGCTCGCAATGAGTCGTCGAGCCACGGAGCGGGAGGGGAGGACCGAGCCGGCCTGGAGGATAGGGGACATAGAGAGTCAAAGGATGCAGAAAGGGAGGAGAGGAGGGTTGAGGAGGCAGAATCAGGAGATAGGTTGGAGAAGGTTTGAGCAGAGGGAAGAGATGATAGGATGGAAGAGGAGAGGGTAGCGGGGGAGAGAGAGCGAAGGTTGGGACGGCGCGATACCATCCGAGTAGGGGCAGTGTGGGAAGTGTTGGATGAGAGCGAGAGGGAAAAGGATACAAGGTAGTGGTCGGAGACTTGGAGGGGAGTTGCAATGAGGTTAGTGGAAGAACAGCATCTAGTAAAGATGAGGTCGAGCGTATTGCCTGCCTTGTGAGTAGGGGGGGAAGGTGAGAGGGTGAGGTCAAAAGAGGAGAGGAGTGGAAAGAAGGAGGCAGAGAGGAATGAGTCAAAGGTAGACGTGGGGAGGTTAAAGTCGCCCAGAACTGTGAGAGGTGAGCCGTCCTCAGGAAAGGAGCTACATCACGGCCTCCACACAGTATTACATCACGGCCTCCTCAGAGTATTACATCACGGCCTCCTCACAGTATTACATCACGGCCTCCACACAGTATTACATCACGGCCTCCTCACAGTAATTACATCACGGCCTCCTCACAGTATTACATCACGGCCTCCACACAGTATTACATCACGGCCTCCTCAGAGTATTACATCATGGCCTCCTCACAGTATTACATCACGGCCTCCTCACAGTATTACATCACGGCCTCCACACAGTATTACATCACGGCCTCCTCACAGTAATTACATCACGGCCTCCTCACAGTATTACATCACGGCCTCCACACAGTATTACATCACGGCCTCCTCAGAGTATTACATCATGGCCTCCTCACAGTATTACATCACGGCCTCCTCACAGTATTACATCACGGCCTCCTCACAGTATTACATCATGGCCTCCTCACAGTATTGTACCACGGCTGCCGGGATTGTTTTTACGTGAACACATGCATGTTTAGGCTCTTTATTCATCACATTGTCAAGGTGATGCACGTGTTAATTCATGCATGGGCTTGTATGTCTTGTATCATCTGCTCATCGTCACGACATGGCAGCATTACTTCTATTGCCAAAAGCACGGCGAGCTCGTGGTGACATAGAAGCCACCCCTTCCATAGCATCTGCCGGAGAATTGCAGTACGATGGCAGACAGATTATTTTACCCAGGTGCAAACAGAATGTTCCTTACCCACATGCAATGAGGCTTTATATTCATGAAAATCTGTTGCTTTAGTGTCAGTGTGTCTGGTGTTTTATTGAGTATCTATCGTGATGTATTTTTGGCTGGTGCAATCAATTTTCCCCCGTGGGATTTATAGTACTATCTGATCTTATTGCATGGTTCTCAGGTTACTGTCATCCGTAGCTGACTTTTACACTAAGTGGTCACTTCTCTGGCTGCTCCCCTGCTAGGATTGTCGTCTCGGCAGATTGCCCCTTACTGGGTAAACTAACAGTTATGAATTAGTTTGTCATCTTTCATTCTCACCATAGCGATCATGAAGCATCAGGTTAGGGATATTTTAGTAGTATACAACATTAGGATAGTAGGAAAGGGAAAGAGGGGATACTAGGTACGTACGTATGTTATTATGCGTGCTTGAACATAGTGTACATCCCATGTATTTTTTTATCCTGACGCGGCTCACTCTACTACAGTCATTTTAGCTGAGCGTGACTACCACCATTTTGATGAGCCAAACGGTCAGGGGCCATAATATGCTCTATCCAGCAGTTGGACAGTGAGATATCTTGTGCAACTGGTATGGTATCAGTCTGTCTCAGACTCAACATTACTTAGTCTTTCCATCAGTAAGCATATATATTATTTGATTACTACTGCTAACCCTAACTATTTTTCCCCCCTCAGATTTCACCTTGCACCTTAGTGGGGGAGCTAGCGCTGTATCTCTATGCAATGTCCAATCAAGGCTTTTTATAGCTTGCAGTCACGTTGGATTGGCTGGTGATGCTACAGTAGCTTTACCTAGCGTGCGTTGGATTGGCTGGTGATGCTACAGTAGCTATACCTAGCGTGCGCTGGATTGGCTGGCGATGCTACAGTAGCTTTACCTAGCGTGCGCTGGATTGGCTGGTGATGCTACAGTAGCTTTACCTAGCGTGCGTTGGATTGGCTGGCGATGCTACAGCAGCTTTACCTAGCATGCTTTGGATTGGCTGGCGATGCTACAGTAGCTATACCTAGCATGCGTTGGCTTGCCAAACACCCACAATGGCAATCCATTGTTTGCGATTAAGCGTTAATTGCTCTATGGGAAAATTCATATAAGAGAGCTTATTTCAGACATGCTACATACAGGCTTATTCTAGTAATCGATGTATCTTCTCTTATGGCTTACCAGCATATACCATTAGACATAGCCTTCAGCTCTGGTAGACTATATTGTAGGTCTAGGTTTTAGATTATCATGGCCCTCTCTCTCAGGCACGCTATGCATGCTGGGCATGTTGCATATGTCCAGCCACTGCTGAGCAGTATCAGTAGTACAGGTAGTTACAGGTAGTTACAGGTAGTTACAGGTAGCCAGTTGTAGAAAAACTACCCAATTGTCATACTTGAGTAAAAGTAAAGATACCTTAATAGAAAATGACTCAAGTAAAAGTCACCCAGTAAAATACTACTTGAGTAAAAGTCTAAAAGTATTTGGTTTTAAATGTACTTAAGTATCAACACTAAACTGAATAATTTAAAATGTCTTATTTTAAGTAAACCAGATTACACGATTAACTTTTTTTTAAATTTATTTTAAATTTACGGATAGCCAGGGGCACACTCCAACACTCCGACACAATTTACTTTTAAGCATTTGTGTTTAGTGAGTCCTCTAGATCAGATGCAGTAGGGATGACCAGGGATGTTCTGTTGATAAATGTGTGAATTAGACCCTTTTAATGTCTTGCTAAGCATTCGAAATGTAACGAGTACTTTTGGGAGTCAGTGAAAATGTAAGGAGTAAAAAGTACATTTTCTTTAGGAATGTAGTGAAGTAAAAGTAAAAGTTGGCAAAAATAGAAATAGTAAAGTAAAGTACAGATATCCTAAAAAAAGGACTTAATTAAGTAGTACTTAAAAGTATTTTTACTTAAGTACTTTACACCACTGCATGTTGCTACTGTTGTAGTTGTGGTTTTGAAGGGGTTGTTGGTATAGTCTGTGATGTGATGGTGTGTCATGGCAGAGCTGTGCGCTCTGCAGTAGTCATTGTCTGCTCTTATCTCTGTACGATGTCTTCTATTTTATAACCATTCTACTCGTAATTTCAGTCAGGCAAAGGCAGCCTTTCTTATCTCGGTCCCGATATTAGGGGTTCAGTTCATCTCGGCTGTCAGGACCCTTCGGCGTGTAGTTCGCTCAGGAATCCATCTGTTGCCTAATTTTCATGGTTTTTACGGGAAAAGCAACCAACACGCATATCAGGAGTGTCTCTCTTCTCTCAGTAGCACAAGTTTGAGTTCACATAAGGCGATGGTGTTGGGTTACATTAACCCTTTGCTAGAGGCGGTCTGTTTGATGGCTTTTATAGGTCCTTCAGTCTATAATGTTCCATCCCTTTAATCTGGCATGATACATAAAATCCTGTTGTTTTAAGGACACTTACATGTTAACAGTACTTGTACATTCAGCAATCGTTTCAAATCAAATCAAATTGTATTGGTCACATACACATGGTTAGAAGATGTTAAAACTTCTTAAGGCTAGGGGGCAGTATTTTGACGTCCGGATGAAACGCGTGCCCAAAGTAAACTGCCCGCTACTCAGGACCAGAAGCTAGGATATGCATATAATTGGTAGATTTGGATAGAAAACACTATGAAGTTTCTAAAACTGTTAGAATAATGTCTGTGAGTATAACATAACTGATTTGGCAGGCGAAACCCCGAGCACAATCCATCCAGGGAATTTTTTTGTTGTTGAGGTTATTGTGTTTCCTATTCAAAGCCCTATTTATGAGAAACCTTGGCGCGCTGCCATTTCACTGGATGTTGTCAAATCAATCCCGCTAAAGGGATTGTCGCGTGAAGGGATCCATAAGAGGTTTTAATACGAGTGTAGCGAAACACTTGTGCTTCTAGTTCCGACCGTGCAGTAATATCTAACAAGTGATGTAACAATTTCACAACAACTACCTTATACACACACAAGTGTAAAGGAATGAATAAGAATATGTGGATAAGCGATGGCCAAACGGCATAGGTAAGATGCAGTAGATGGTATAGAGTACAGTATATGAAATGAAGATTTAGCAATGGAACAACAGTCATAATAAAAATAACTAACAATGCCTTGTCCTCTCATGTTACGCTACCTGCATGCTGAGCACAGGCGGCTACCAATGACAACATCCTATAACTCTTCATGACTCTAGTTCCTTTGTCAGTGCTGGGGGCCAGCGCAGATCTATGGGCTGCCCACTCATGTATCAGCCCTGCTTGTCATCGGTCACGGCGTGACCCTCAAGATTAAGGGCCATAATCTTCTCATCGGTCACGGCTTGACCCTCAAGATTATGGGCCGTAATCTTCTACTGCCTACAATGTGTCACTCAGAGGGTAAAGCCTACATGAGTTCCTGCAGAAATTACTAGTATGATCATGACTGTGTCCACACTACGGTTCAGTAATTACTAGTATGATCATGACTGTGTCATCACTACGGTTCAGTAATTACTAGTATGATCATGACTGTGTCATCACTACGGGTCAGTAATTACTAGTATGATCATGACTGTGTCATCACTACGGTTCAGTAATTACTAGTATGATCATGACTGTGTCATCACTACGGGTCAGTAATTACTAGTATGATCATGATCGTGTCATCACTACGGTTCAGTAATTACTAGTATGATCATGATTGTGTCATCACTACGGTTCAGTAATTACTAGTATGATCATGATCGTGTCATCACTACGGTTCAGTAATTACTAGTATGATCATGATCGTGTCATCACTACAGTTCAGTAATTACTAGTATGATCATGATTGTGTCATCACTACGGTTCAGTAATTACTAGTATGATCAGGATTGTGTCCACACTACGGTTCAGTAATTACTAGTATGATCAGGATTGTGTCCACACTACGGTTCAGTAATTACTAGTATGATCAGGATTGCATCATCCCTATGGTCCAGTAAGTAAGTTGTTTCTGTTCTGCATCACATCTGATACAGTATATAACACTATTAGCTCAGATGAGTGGCCGGCACCCGGAGGTACATCTATTTTGCAGGTGGTTGGTTTCATTCCCATGTTCCAAGATAACCAGGGTACCTGGCGTTGCATGTGAAATAGTCATACGGCTGCCTTTGCTCATGCTATGCGTACTGTATTTATTATTCACACATTGGCTAGTAGTCAGTCATCTATGGTAGAATGACCTTCGCTGGTCTATTTAGAGCTCTTAAACGACGCATCCTGCCGTACAGTTAGTTAATCATCTGGCTGTGGTTCTGCTGATTTATATACAGTAGCATTTTGAGCTCACAGCCTTTAGTTATAGTATCATCTCTGTGACGCTTGGCTCTGGCAGTGAGAACTTACATGTGGTGTTTTATTTCTGAACCTGGTTTAGTGGTTTAGTGAAGCTGACACACGGAGCAGCTGACACACACACACACACACACACACACACACACACACACACACACACACACACACACACACACACACACACACACACACACACACACACACACACACACACACACACACACACACACACACACACACACACACACACACACACACACACACACACACACACACACACACACACACACACACTGCAATAACACAGCAATATTCAGCAGCACACTCCGACTGACCCCTCACTATGTCCCCTTTACTGGTGTTTTAGTATGTTTGGATGAAGTACTGAGGTGTGAAATCTATAGCTAGCCAATGTCTCAGAATGGCTTACAGTCTTCACAGTACTGAGGTGTCAAATCTATAGCTAGCCAATGTATCAGAATGGCTTACAGTCTTCACAGTACTGAGGTGTCAAATCTATAGCTAGCCAACGTCTCAGAATGGCTTACAGTCTTCACAGTACTGAGGTGTGAAATCTATAGCTAGCCAATGTATCAGAATGGCTTACAGTCTTCACAGTACTGAGGTGTGAAATCTATAGCTGGCCAATGTCTCAGAAGGGCTTACAGTCTTCACAGTACTGAGGTGTGAAATCTATAGCTAGCCAATGTATCAGAATGGCTTACAGTCTTCACAGTACTGAGGTGTGAAATCTATAGCTAGCCAATGTCTCAGAATGGCTTACAGTCGTCACAGTACTGAGGTGTGAAATCTATAGCTAGCCAATGTCTCAGAATGGCTTACAGTCTTCACAGTTCTGAGGTGTGAAATCTATAGCCAGCCAATGTCTCAGAATGGCTTACAGTCTTCACAGTACTGAGGTGTGAAATCTATAGCCAGCCAAAGTCTTAGAATGGCTTACAGTCTTCACAGTACTGAGGTGTGAAATCTATAGCTAGCCAACGTCTCAGAATGGCTTACAGTCTTCACAGTTCTGAGGTGTGAAATCTATAGCCAGCCAATGTCTCAGAATGGCTTACAGTCTTCACAGTACTGAGGTGTGAAATCTATAGCCAGCCAAAGTCTCAGAATGGCTTACAGTCTTCACAGTACTGAGGTGTGAAATCTATAGCTAGCCAACGTCTCAGAATGGCTTACAGTCTTCACAGTACTGAGGTGTGAAATCTATAGCTAGCCAATGTCTCAGAATGGCTTACAGTCTTCACAGTACTGAGGTGTGAAATCTATAGCTAGCCAACGTCTCAGAATGGCTTACAGTCTTCACAGTACTGAGGTGTCAAATCTATAGCTAGCCAACGTCTCAGAATGGCTTACAGTCTTCACAGTACTGAGGTGTGAAATCTATAGCTAGCCAATGTATCAGAATGGCTTACAGTCTTCACAGTACTGAGGTGTGAAATCTATAGCTGGCCAATGTCTCAGAAGGGCTTACAGTCTTCACAGTACTGAGGTGTGAAATCTATAGCTAGCCAATGTATCAGAATGGCTTACAGTCTTCACAGTACTGAGGTGTGAAATCTATAGCTAGCCAATGTCTCAGAATGGCTTACAGTCGTCACAGTACTGAGGTGTGAAATCTATAGCTAGCCAATGTCTCAGAATGGCTTACAGTCTTCACAGTACTGAGGTGTGAAATCTATAGCTAGCCAACGTCTCAGAATGGCTTACAGTCTTCACAGTACTGAGGTGTGAAATCTATAGCTAGCCAATGTCTCAGAATGGCTTACAGTCTTCACAGTACTGAGGTGTGAAATCTATAGCTAGCCAATGTCTCAGAATGGCTTACAGTCTTCACAGTACGGAGGTGTGAAATCTATAGCTAGCCAATGTCTCAGAATGGCTTACAGTCTTCACAGTACTGAGGTGTGAAATCTATAGCTAGCCAATGTCTCAGAATGGCTTACAGTCTTCACAGTACGGAGGTGTGAAATCTATAGCTAGCCAATGTCTCAGAATGGCTTACAGTCTTCACAGTACTGAGGTGTGAAATCTATAGCTAGCCAATGTCTCAGAATGGCTTACAGTCTTCACAGTACTGAGGTGTGAAATCTATAGCTAGCCAACGTCTCAGAATGGCTTACAGTCTTCACAGTACTGAGGTGTGAAATCTATAGCTAGCCAACGTCTCAGAATGGCTTACAGTCTTCACAGTACTGAGGTCTGAAATCTATAGCTAGCCAACGTCTCAGAATGGCTTACAGTCTTCACAGTACTGAGGTGTGAAATCTATAGCTAGCCAATGTCTCAGAATGGCTTACAGTCTTCACAGTACTGAGGTGTGAAATCTATAGCTAGCCAACGTCTCAGAATGGCTTACAGTCATCACAGTACTGAGGTGTGAAATCTATAGCTAGCCAATGTCTCAGAATGGCTTACAGTCTTCACAGTACTGAGGTGTCAAATCTATAGCTAGCCAATGTCTCAGAATGGCTTACAGTCTTCACAGTACTGAGGTGTGAAATCTATAGCTAGCCAATGTCTCAGAATGGCTTACAGTCTTCACAGTACGGAGGTGTGAAATCTATAGCTAGCCAATGTCTCAGAATGGCTTACAGTCTTCACAGTACGGAGGTGTGAAATATATAGCTAGCCAACGTCTCAGAATGGCTTACAGTCTTCACAGTACGGAGGTGTGAAATCTATAGCTAGCCAATGTCTCAGAATGGCTTACAGTCTTCACAGTACTGAGGTGTGAAATCTATAGCCAGCCAATGTCTCAGAATGGCTTACAGTCTTCACAGTACTGAGGTGTGAAATCTATAGCCAGCCAACGTCTCAGAATGGCTTACAGTCTTCACATTACTGAGGTGTGAAATCTATAGCTAGCCAACGTCTCAGAATGGCTTACAGTCTTCACAGTACTGAGGTGTGAAATCTATAGCTAGCCAATGTCTCAGAATGGCTTACAGTCTTCACAGTACTGAGGTGTGAAATCTATAGCTAGCCAACGTCTCAGAATGGCTTACAGTCTTCACAGTACTGAGGTGTCAAATCTATAGCTAGCCAACGTCTCAGAATGGCTTACAGTCTTCACAGTACTGAGGTGTGAAATCTATAGCTAGCCAATGTATCAGAATGGCTTACAGTCTTCACAGTACTGAGGTGTGAAATCTATAGCTGGCCAATGTCTCAGAAGGGCTTACAGTCTTCACAGTACTGAGGTGTGAAATCTATAGCTAGCCAATGTATCAGAATGGCTTACAGTCTTCACAGTACTGAGGTGTGAAATCTATAGCTAGCCAATGTCTCAGAATGGCTTACAGTCGTCACAGTACTGAGGTGTGAAATCTATAGCTAGCCAATGTCTCAGAATGGCTTACAGTCTTCACAGTACTGAGGTGTGAAATCTATAGCTAGCCAACGTCTCAGAATGGCTTACAGTCTTCACAGTACTGAGGTGTGAAATCTATAGCTAGCCAATGTCTCAGAATGGCTTACAGTCTTCACAGTACTGAGGTGTGAAATCTATAGCTAGCCAATGTCTCAGAATGGCTTACAGTCGTCACAGTACTGAGGTGTGAAATCTATAGCTAGCCAATGTCTCAGAATGGCTTACAGTCTTCACAGTTCTGAGGTGTGAAATCTATAGCCAGCCAATGTCTCAGAATGGCTTACAGTCTTCACAGTACTGAGGTGTGAAATCTATAGCTAGCTAAAGTCTCAGAATGGCTTACAGTCTTCACAGTACTGAGGTGTGAAATCTATAGCTAGCCAACGTCTCAGAATGGCTTACAGTCTTCACAGTTCTGAGGTGTGAAATCTATAGCCAGCCAATGTCTCAGAATGGCTTACAGTCTTCACAGTACTGAGGTGTGAAATCTATAGCCAGCCAAAGTCTCAGAATGGCTTACAGTCTTCACAGTACTGAGGTGTGAAATCTATAGCTAGCCAACGTCTCAGAATGGCTTACAGTCTTCACAGTACTGAGGTGTGAAATCTATAGCTAGCCAATGTCTCAGAATGGCTTACAGTCTTCACAGTACTGAGGTGTGAAATCTATAGCTAGCCAACGTCTCAGAATGGCTTACAGTCTTCACAGTACTGAGGTGTCAAATCTATAGCTAGCCAACGTCTCAGAATGTCTTACAGTCTTCACAGTACTGAGGTGTGAAATCTATAGCTAGCCAATGTATCAGAATGGCTTAAGTCTTCACAGTACTGAGGTGTGAAATCTATAGCTGGCCAATGTCTCAGAAGGGCTTACAGTCTTCACAGTACTGAGGTGTGAAATCTATAGCTAGCCAATGTATCAGAATGGCTTACAGTCTTCACAGTACGGAGGTGTGAAATCTATAGCTAGCCAATGTCTCAGAATGGCTTACAGTCTTCACAGTACTGAGGTGTGAAATCTATAGCTAGCCAATGTCTCAGAATGGCTTACAGTCTTCACAGTACGGAGGTGTGAAATCTATAGCTAGCCAATGTCTCAGAATGGCTTACAGTCTTCACAGTACTGAGGTGTGAAATCTATAGCTAGCCAATGTCTCAGAATGGCTTACAGTCTTCACAGTACTGAGGTGTGAAATCTATAGCTAGCCAACGTCTCAGAATGGCTTACAGTCTTCACAGTACTGAGGTGTGAAATCTATAGCTAGCCAACGTCTCAGAATGGCTTACAGTCTTCACAGTACTGAGGTCTGAAATCTATAGCTAGCCAATGTCTCAGAATGGCTTACAGTCTTCACAGTACGGAGGTGTGAAATCTATAGCTAGCCAATGTCTCAGAATGGCTTACAGTCTTCACAGTACTGAGGTGTGAAATCTATAGCTAGCCAATGTCTCAGAATGGCTTACAGTCTTCACAGTACTGAGGTGTGAAATCTATAGCTAGCCAACGTCTCAGAATGGCTTACAGTCTTCACAGTACTGAGGTGTGAAATCTATAGCTAGCCAACGTCTCAGAATGGCTTACAGTCTTCACAGTACTGAGGTCTGAAATCTATAGCTAGCCAACGTCTCAGAATGGCTTACAGTCTTCACAGTACTGAGGTGTGAAATCTATAGCTAGCCAATGTCTCAGAATGGCTTACAGTCTTCACAGTACTGAGGTGTGAAATCTATAGCTAGCCAACGTCTCAGAATGGCTTACAGTCATCACAGTACTGAGGTGTGAAATCTATAGCTAGCCAATGTCTCAGAATGGCTTACAGTCTTCACAGTACTGAGGTGTCAAATCTATAGCTAGCCAATGTCTCAGAATGGCTTACAGTCTTCACAGTACTGAGGTGTGAAATCTATAGCTAGCCAATGTCTCAGAATGGCTTACAGTCTTCACAGTACGGAGGTGTGAAATCTATAGCTAGCCAACGTCTCAGAATGGCTTACAGTCTTCACAGTACGGAGGTGTGAAATATATAGCTAGCCAACGTCTCAGAATGGCTTACAGTCTTCACAGTACGGAGGTGTGAAATCTATAGCTAGCCAATGTCTCAGAATGGCTTACAGTCTTCACAGTACTGAGGTGTGAAATCTATAGCCAGCCAATGTCTCAGAATGGCTTACAGTCTTCACAGTACTGAGGTGTGAAATCTATAGCCAGCCAACGTCTCAGAATGGCTTACAGTCTTCACATTACTGAGGTGTGAAATCTATAGCTAGCCAACGTCTCAGAATGGCTTACAGTCTTCACAGTACTGAGGTGTGAAATCTATAGCTAGCCAATGTCTCAGAATGGCTTACAGTCTTCACAGTACTGAGGTGTGAAATCTATAGCTAGCCAACGTCTCAGAATGGCTTACAGTCTTCACAGTACTGAGGTGTCAAATCTATAGCTAGCCAACGTCTCAGAATGGCTTACAGTCTTCACAGTACTGAGGTGTGAAATCTATAGCTAGCCAATGTATCAGAATGGCTTACAGTCTTCACAGTACTGAGGTGTGAAATCTATAGCTGGCCAATGTCTCAGAAGGGCTTACAGTCTTCACAGTACTGAGGTGTGAAATCTATAGCTAGCCAATGTATCAGAATGGCTTACAGTCTTCACAGTACTGAGGTGTGAAATCTATAGCTAGCCAATGTCTCAGAATGGCTTACAGTCGTCACAGTACTGAGGTGTGAAATCTATAGCTAGCCAATGTCTCAGAATGGCTTACAGTCTTCACAGTACTGAGGTGTGAAATCTATAGCTAGCCAACGTCTCAGAATGGCTTACAGTCTTCACAGTACTGAGGTGTGAAATCTATAGCTAGCCAATGTCTCAGAATGGCTTACAGTCTTCACAGTACTGAGGTGTGAAATCTATAGCTAGCCAATGTCTCAGAATGGCTTACAGTCGTCACAGTACTGAGGTGTGAAATCTATAGCTAGCCAATGTCTCAGAATGGCTTACAGTCTTCACAGTTCTGAGGTGTGAAATCTATAGCCAGCCAATGTCTCAGAATGGCTTACAGTCTTCACAGTTCTGAGGTGTGAAATCTATAGCCAGCCAATGTCTCAGAATGGCTTACAGTCTTCACAGTACTGAGGTGTGAAATCTATAGCCAGCCAAAGTCTTAGAATGGCTTACAGTCTTCACAGTACTGAGGTGTGAAATCTATAGCTAGCCAACGTCTCAGAATGGCTTACAGTCTTCACAGTTCTGAGGTGTGAAATCTATAGCCAGCCAATGTCTCAGAATGGCTTACAGTCTTCACAGTACTGAGGTGTGAAATCTATAGCCAGCCAAAGTCTCAGAATGGCTTACAGTCTTCACAGTACTGAGGTGTGAAATCTATAGCTAGCCAACGTCTCAGAATGGCTTACAGTCTTCACAGTACTGAGGTGTCAAATCTATAGCCAGCCAATGTCTCAGAATGGCTTACAGTCTTCACAGTACTGAGGTGTGAAATCTATAGCCAGCCAAAGTCTCAGAATGGCTTACAGTCTTCACAGTACTGAGGTGTGAAATCTATAGCTAGCCAACGTCTCAGAATGGCTTACAGTCTTCACAGTACTGAGGTGTCAAATCTATAGCTAGCCAACGTCTCAGAATGGCTTACAGTCTTCACAGTACTGAGGTGTGAAATCTATAGCTAGCCAATGTATCAGAATGGCTTACAGTCTTCACAGTACTGAGGTGTGAAATCTATAGCTGGCCAATGTCTCAGAAGGGCTTACAGTCTTCACAGTACTGAGGTGTGAAATCTATAGCTAGCCAATGTATCAGAATGGCTTACAGTCTTCACAGTACTGAGGTGTGAAATCTATAGCTAGCCAATGTCTCAGAATGGCTTACAGTCGTCACAGTACTGAGGTGTCAAATCTATAGCTAGCCAATGTCTCAGAATGGCTTACAGTCTTCACAGTACTGAGGTGTGAAATCTATAGCTAGCCAATGTCTCAGAATGGCTTACAGTCTTCACAGTACGGAGGTGTGAAATCTATAGCTAGCCAATGTCTCAGAATGGCTTACAGTCTTCACAGTACGGAGGTGTGAAATATATAGCTAGCCAACGTCTCAGAATGGCTTACAGTCTTCACAGTACGGAGGTGTGAAATCTATAGCTAGCCAATGTCTCAGAATGGCTTACAGTCTTCACAGTACTGAGGTGTGAAATCTATAGCCAGCCAATGTCTCAGAATGGCTTACAGTCTTCACAGTACTGAGGTGTGAAATCTATAGCCAGCCAACGTCTCAGAATGGCTTACAGTCTTCACATTACTGAGGTGTGAAATCTATAGCTAGCCAACGTCTCAGAATGGCTTACAGTCTTCACAGTACTGAGGTGTGAAATCTATAGCTAGCCAATGTCTCAGAATGGCTTACAGTCTTCACAGTACTGAGGTGTGAAATCTATAGCTAGCCAACGTCTCAGAATGGCTTACAGTCTTCACAGTACTGAGGTGTCAAATCTATAGCTAGCCAACGTCTCAGAATGGCTTACAGTCTTCACAGTACTGAGGTGTGAAATCTATAGCTAGCCAATGTATCAGAATGGCTTACAGTCTTCACAGTACTGAGGTGTGAAATCTATAGCTGGCCAATGTCTCAGAAGGGCTTACAGTCTTCACAGTACTGAGGTGTGAAATCTATAGCTAGCCAATGTATCAGAATGGCTTACAGTCTTCACAGTACTGAGGTGTGAAATCTATAGCTAGCCAATGTCTCAGAATGGCTTACAGTCGTCACAGTACTGAGGTGTGAAATCTATAGCTAGCCAATGTCTCAGAATGGCTTACAGTCTTCACAGTACTGAGGTGTGAAATCTATAGCTAGCCAACGTCTCAGAATGGCTTACAGTCTTCACAGTACTGAGGTGTGAAATCTATAGCTAGCCAATGTCTCAGAATGGCTTACAGTCTTCACAGTACTGAGGTGTGAAATCTATAGCTAGCCAATGTCTCAGAATGGCTTACAGTCTTCACAGTACGGAGGTGTGAAATCTATAGCTAGCCAATGTCTCAGAATGGCTTACAGTCTTCACAGTACTGAGGTGTGAAATCTATAGCTAGCCAATGTCTCAGAATGGCTTACAGTCTTCACAGTACTGAGGTGTGAAATCTATAGCTAGCCAACGTCTCAGAATGGCTTACAGTCTTCACAGTACTGAGGTGTGAAATCTATAGCTAGCCAATGTCTCAGAATGGCTTACAGTCTTCACAGTACTGAGGTGTGAAATCTATAGCCAGCCAATGTCTCAGAATGGCTTACAGTCTTCACAGTACTGAGGTGTGAAATCTATAGCCAGCCAACGTCTCAGAATGGCTTACAGTCTTCACAGTACTGAGGTGTGAAATCTATAGCTAGCCAACGTCTCAGAATGGCTTACAGTCTTCACAGTACTGAGGTGTGAAATCTATAGCTAGCCAATGTCTCAGAATGGCTTACAGTCTTCACAGTACTGAGGTGTGAAATCTATAGCTAGCCAACGTCTCAGAATGGCTTACAGTCTTCACAGTACTGAGGTGTGAAATCTATAGCTAGCCAATGTCTCAGAATGGCTTACAGTCTTCACAGTACTGAGGTGTCAAATCTATAGCTAGCCAATGTCTCAGAATGGCTTACAGTCTTCACAGTACTGAGGTGTGAAATCTATAGCTAGCCAATGTCTCAGAATGGCTTACAGTCTTCACAGTACGGAGGTGTGAAATATATAGCTAGCCAACGTCTCAGAATGGCTTACAGTCTTCACAGTACGGAGGTGTGAAATCTATAGCTAGCCAACGTCTCAGAATGGCTTACAGTCTTCACAGTACTGAGGTGTGAAATCTATAGCTAGCCAATGTATCAGAATGGCTTACAGTCTTCACAGTACTGAGGTGTGAAATCTATAGCTAGCCAATGTATCAGAATGGCTTACAGTCTTCACAGTACTGAGGTGTGAAATATATAGCTAGCCAACGTCTCAGAATGGCTTACAGTCTTCACAGTACTGAGGTGTGAAATATATAGCTAGCCAAAGTCTCAGAATGGCTTACAGTCTTCACAGTACTGAGGTGTCATATAGATATTCAATACATCAGAATGGCTTACAGGTTTTACAGTACTGGAGTTTCATATAGCAAGCCTCGTTGCCACAAGAAAAGGTCAACCATTGTAAATACAACCCATATTTATGCTTATTTATTTTCCCTTTTGTACTTTAACCATTTGCACATCGTTACAACACTGTACATAGACACAATATTTTTTCTGAACTTCTATGAGTGTAATGTTTACTGTTCATTTTATTGTTTATTTCACTTTTGTATATTATCTACCTCACTTGCTTTGGCAATGTTAACACATGTTTCCCATGCCAATAAAGCCCCTTGAATTTAATTGAATTGAGAGAGAGAGAGAGAGGGAGAGAGAGAGAGAGAGAGAGAGAGAGAGAGAGAGAGAGAGAGAGAGAGAGAGAGAGAGAGAGAGAGAGAGAGAGAGAGAGAGAGAGAGAGAGAGAGAGAGAGAGAGAGAGAGAGAGAGAGAGAGAGAGAAACACCAAATAATGCATGCAGAGAAGAATTTGGTCGTTTACCACTAATTATCAAAATCCAGGAAAGAGCAATTAAACTCTACAACCACCTAAAAATAAGTGATTCTCAAACCTTCCATAACAAAGCCCTCACCTGGAGAAGAGTCCCCTCTGCCAGCTGGTGCTCTGTTCACAAACACAAACAGACCCCACAGAGCCCCAGGACAGCAACACAATTAGACCCAGCAAAATGATGAGAAAACAAGGACAAATACTTGACACATTTGAAAGAATCAACAAAGAAACTGAGAAAACTAGAATGCTATTTGGCCCTAAACAGAGAGTACACAACAGCAGGATCCTTGACCACTGTGACTGACCCAAACTTAAGGAAAGTTAAGACTAGTACCGACTCAGTGAGCAAAGCCTTGCTATTGAGAGGCCGCCGTAGGCAGACCTGGCTCTCAAGAGAAGACAGGCTATGTGCACACTGCCCACAAAATGGGGTGGAAACTGAACTGCGCTTCCAAACCTCCTGCCAAATGTATGACCATGTTAGAGACACATATTTCCCTCAGATTACACAGACGCACAAAGAATTTGAAAACAAAACCAATCTCAGTAACTAACATATCTATAGTATTAGGTGAAATACCACAGTGTGTCACCACAGCAAAAATATTTCTGATCTGTTGCCAGAAGAAAAGGGCAACCAGTGGAAGAACAAACAGCATTGTAAATACAACCTATATCTGTTTATTTATTTTCCTATTTGTACTTCAACTATTTGCGCATTCCTACAACATTGCCAATAATATAACATTTGAAATGTCTATATTCTATATCAGTGGAAAGTATACTGTTCATTTTGATTGTTTATTTCTCACAGACAGCGCCTCTTCAAACTCAGGAAGCTGAAGAAATTTGGCTTGTCACCAAAAACACTCACAAAATTTTACAGATGCACAATCGAGAGCATCCTGTCGGGCTGTATCACCGCCTGGTACGGCAACTGCTCCGCCCACAACCGTAAGGCTCTCCAGAGGGTAGTGAGGTCTGCAAAACGCATCACCGGGGCTAATTTACCTGCCCTCCAGGACACCTTCTCCACCCGATGTCACAGGAAGGCCAAAAAGATCATCAAGGACATCAACCACCCGAGCCACTGCCTGTTCACCCCGCTATCATCCAGAAGGCGAGGTCAGTACAGGTGTATCAAAGCAGGGACCGAGAAACTGAAAAACAGCTTCTATCTCAAGGCCATCAGACTGTTAAACAGCCATCACTAACATTGAGTGGCTGCTGCCAACATACTGACTCATCTCTAGCCACTTTAATAATGAAAAATGTATGTAATAAATGTATCACAAGCCACTTTAAACAATGCCACTTTATAAAATGTTTACATACCCTACATTAATCATATGTCTATACTGCACTCTATACCATCTACTGCATCTACTGCCGTTCGGCCATCACTCATCCATATATTTTTATGTACATATTCTTCATCCCTTTACACTTGTTTGTATAAGGTAGTAGTTGTGGAATTGTTAGGTTAGAATACTTGTTAGATATTACTGCATGGTCGGCACTAGAATCACAAGCATTTCGCTACACTCGCATTAACATCTGCTAACCATGTGTATGTGACAAATATTTTTTGGGGTTGATTTGATCTATTTCACTTGCTTTGACAATGTAAACATATGTAAACAACAATGTAAACAAATGCCCTTTGAACAGAAAAAGAGATAGAGAGGGAGAAAACATTGCTTTTTTAAATGTTTTGAGTGTAATATTTACTGTTAAATTCTCATATTTTTTTTGTGTTTTTTGTGTTTTGTCACTTTTGTTTATTGTTTATTTCACTTGCTTTGGTAATGTTAACACATGTTTCCTATGCCAATAAAGCCCTTTTTTAATTGAATTGAGCCAGAGGAAGATAGAGCGTGAGATAGGGAGAGAGAGACAGAGAGAGAGTGAGTCATACTAACAAACCCTCTTCTCTGACGTCTGTTCTGCTTTGTTCTGTTCTGTTCCAGTGATGCTGACTGTGACAGACACCAGATGGTAGTGTTGTGCTTGACTGGTGGAAGAAGCTCTCTTTCCTAGTCTTGCCTTAGCTGTGCAATGCTGCATGATAACTGACTACAGAGAGACAGACAATGCTACTACAATAATGCAGATTCACCGTCAGCTGATAGTCATCAGATTGATTTAATCCAGAGACATATGGTATTTGCAAAAGTATTTTCGACATTTTGTTACGTTACAGCCTAACTCAAAACTGAATTTACATGTTTTTTCTCCTCAATCTACATAATAATGACAAAGCGAAAACAGGTTTTTAGAAATGTTTGAAAAATTTATGAAAATTATAGAACAGAAATACCTTATTTACATAAGTATTCAGAACCTTTGCTATGAGGCTTGAAATTGAGCTCAGGTGCATCCTGTTTCCATTGATCATCCTTGAGATATTTCTACAACTTGATTGGAGTCCTTCTGTGGTAAATTAAATTGATTGGACATGATTTGGAAAGGCACACACCTGTTTATATAACGTCCCACAGTTGACGGTTCATGTCAGAGCAAAAACCAAGCCTTCAGGTCGAAGGAATTGTCCGTAGAGCTCTGAGACAGGATTGTGTCGAGGCACAGATCTGGGGAAGGGTACCAAGAAATGTCTGCAGCATTGAAGGTCTCCAAGAACACAGTGACCTCCATCATTCTTAATTGGAGGAAGATTGGACTCTTCTTAGAAATGGCCGCCCGGCCAAACTGAGCAATCGGAGGAGAAGGGCCTTGGTCAGTCAGACAGGTGACCAAGAACCCGATGGTCACTATGACAGAGCTCCAGAGTTCCTCTGTGGAGATGGGAGAACCATCCAGAAGGACAACCATCTCTGCAGCACTCCACCAATCAGGCCTTTATGGTAGAGTGGCCAGATGGAAGCCACTCCTCAGGAAAAGGCACATGACAGCCCGCTTGGAGTTTGCCAAAAGGCACCTAAAGCCTCTCAGACCATGAGAAACAAGATTCTCTGGTCTGATGAAAACAAGAAGGAATTCTTTGGCCTGAATGCCAAGCGTCACATCTGGAGGAAACCTGGCACCATCCCTACGGTGAAGCATGATGGTGGCAGCATCATGCTGCTGGGATGTTTTTCAGCAGGAGGGACTGGGAGACTAGTCAGGATTGAGGGAAAGATGAACAGAGCAAAGTACAGAGAGATCCTTGATGATAACCGGCTCCAGAGCGCTCAGGACCTCAGACTGGGGCGAAAGTTCACCTTCCAACAGGACAACGGCCCTAGGCACAGAGCTAAGACAGCGAAGGAGTCGCTTCAGGACAAGTCTCTAAATGTCCTTGAGTGGCCCAGCCAGAGTCCGGGCTTGAACCTGATCTAACATCTCTGGAGAGACCTGAAAATAGCTGTGTGGCGACGCTCCCTATCCAACCTGGGAGAAACTCCTCAAATAAAGGTGTACCAAGCTTGTAGTGTCATACGCAAAAAGACTTGAGGCTGTAATCGCTGCCAAACTTTATTCAACAAGGTACTGAATAAAGTGTCTGAATACTTATGTAAATGTGATAGTTTTTTCTTTGTGAGAGATTAGCATTAAGTTGTTGTCATTATGGGGTTTTGTGTGTAGATTTATAAGGAAAAAACATTTTAATCAGTTTTAGAATAAGGCTGTAACATAAAAAAATTGGAAAAAAGTCAAGAGGTCTGAATACTTTCCAGACACACTACAGTACATACTGTACACATGTATATATACTCGATCTATATGGCTCTGTTTTTTACCTTCATTTAACTAGGCAAGTCAGTTAAGAGCAAATTCTTAATCTCTCCGTGGGAGAGACATGGTGCAATGTTACTGTTCAGACACACAGTCTGGTTCAGAGGAGGCTGTTGGCAGGGGCTTTAGGAGGAAGGGCTCACGGTAACGGCTGAAATGGAATAAATGGAACGGAGTCTATATGTTTGATGTGTTTGATACAGTCCCATTTATTCCATTCCAGCCATTACAATGAGCCCGTCCTCCTATAAGCCCTCCCACCAGCCTCCACTGGTACAGTTTTCTTTCTATTTGACTGTAGATGTAGGAATTCGTGAATTTGAAAGGACTTGGCCTGAGCACCTTCATTCCATTGTTTACATCTTTAAACACAGTCTAGGTTCATCTGTTGTCTGATAAACACAGTCTAGGTTCATCTGTTGTCTGATAAACACAGTCTAGGTTCATCTGTTGTCTGATAAACACAGTCTAGGTTCATCTGTTGTCTGATAAACACAGTCTAGGTTCATCTGTTGTCTGATAAACACAGTCTAGGTTCATCTGTTGTCTGATAAACACAGTCTAGGTTCATCTGTTGTCTGATAAACACAGTCTAGGTTCATCTGTTGTCTGATAAACACAGTCTAGGTTCATCTGTTGTCTGATAAACACAGTCTAGGTTCATCTGTTGTCTGATAAACACAGTCTAGGTTCATCTGTTGTCTGATAAACACAGTCTAGGTTCATCTGTTGTCTGATAAACACAGTCTAGGTTCATCTGTTGTCTGATAAACACAGTCTAGGTTCATCTGTTGTCTGATAAACACAGTCTAGGTTCATCTGTTGTCTGATAAACACAGTCTAGGTTCATCTGTTGTCTGATAAACACAGTCTAGGTTCATCTGTTGTCTGATAAACACAGTCTAGGTTCATCTGTTGTCTGATAAACACAGTCTAGGTTCATCTGTTGTCTGATAAACACAGTCTAGGTTCATCTGTTGTCTGATAAACACAGTCTAGGTTCATCTGTTGTCTGATAAACACAGTCTAGGTTCATCTGTTGTCTGATAAACACAGTCTAGGTTCATCTGTTGTCTGATAAACACAGTCTAGGTTCATCTGTTGTCTGATAAACACAGTCTAGGTTCATCTGTTGTCTGATAAACACAGTCTAGGTTCATCCTGTTGTCTGATAAACACAGTCTAGGTTCATCTGTTGTCTGATAAACACAGTCTAGGTTCATCTGTTGTCTGATAAACACAGTCTAGGTTCATCTGTTGTCTGATAAACACAGTCTAGGTTCATCTGTTGTCTGATAAACACAGTCTAGGTTCATCTGTTGTCTGATAAACACAGTCTAGGTTCATCTGTTGTCTGATAAACACAGTCTAGGTTCATCTGTTGTCTGATAAACACAGTCTAGGTTCATCTGTTGTCTGATAAACACAGTCTAGGTTCATCTGTTGTCTGATAAACACAGTCTAGGTTCATCTGTTGTCTGATAAACACAGTCTAGGTTCATCTGTTGTCTGATAAACACAGTCTAGGTTCATCTGTTGTCTGATAAACACAGTCTAGGTTCATCTGTTGTCTGATAAACACAGTCTAGGTTCATCTGTTGTCTGATAAACACAGTCTAGGTTCATCTGTTGTCTGATAAACACAGTCTAGGTTCATCTGTTGTCTGATAAACACAGTCTAGGTTCATCTGTTGTCTGATAAACACAGTCTAGGTTCATCTGTTGTCTGATAAACACAGTCTAGGTTCATCTGTTTGTCTGATAAACACAGTCTAGGTTCATCTGTTGTCTGATAAACACAGTCTAGGTTCATCTGTTGTCTGATAAACACAGTCTAGGTTCATCTGTTGTCTGATAAACACAGTCTAGGTTCATCTGTTGTCTGATAAACACAGTCTAGGTTCATCTGTTGTCTGATAAACACAGTCTAGGTTCATCTGTTGTCTGATAAACACAGTCTAGGTTCATCTGTTGTCTGATAAACACAGTCTAGGTTCATCTGTTGTCTGATAAACACAGTCTAGGTTCATCTGTTGTCTGATAAACACAGTCTAGGTTCATCTGTTGTCTGATAAACACAGTCTAGGTTCATCTGTTGTCTGATAAACACAGTCTAGGTTCATCTGTTGTCTGATAAACACAGTCTAGGTTCATCTGTTGTCTGATAAACACAGTCTAGGTTCATCTGTTGTCTGATAAACACAGTCTAGGTTCATCTGTTGTCTGATAAACACAGTCTAGGTTCATCTGTTGTCTGATAAACACAGTCTAGGTTCATCTGTTGTCTGATAAACACAGTCTAGGTTCATCTGTTGTCTGATAAACACAGTCTAGGTTCATCTGTTGTCTGATAAACACAGTCTAGGTTCATCTGTTGTCTGATAAACACAGTCTAGGTTCATCTGTTGTCTGATAAACACAGTCTAGGTTCATCTGTTGTCTGATAAACACAGTCTAGGTTCATCTGTTGTCTGATAAACACAGTCTAGGTTCATCTGTTGTCTGATAAACACAGTCTAGGTTCATCTGTTGTCTGATAAACACAGTCTAGGTTCATCTGTTGTCTGATAAACGATGGCTCGAAAAACTAACAAATACTGCTTCTGATAGTGGTCTCACCTCTCCCTCCCTCTGTCCCATCCTTGTGTGTGTGTGTGTGTGTGTGTGTGTGAGACTAGCTGAATAATGAGACAGTAGATAGCTGAGTGAGGTTGAATTGATGCTTCCATCGGTGTGGCAGAGTTGACGCTTCCTCGGTGTGGCAGAGTCCTCTCCCCTCGTCTCCCCTCGCACTGCCTTACTCCAGACCACCGCTGGGAACTGTGGCTGTGATGTCCGCTCTCCTCTCCTCATCCACTCCTCTCCTCCTGACCATCAGTGATCCTCACCATATTGCTGCATCACTGTGTACCCTGAGGTGGTCACATTCATTCACTCTCCCACCCACATTGAACAACACACACACACACACACACACACACACACACACACACACACACACACACACACACACACACACACACACACTTGCCTTTCTTCCTTATTTATATTAATGAGAACAGTCAAAACTCTCCCAGGTGTCAAAACTCTCCAAAGTGTTACCACTAACGAGACCAGTCAAAACTCTCCCAGGTGTTACCACTAACGAGACCAGTCAAAACTCTCCAAAGTGTTACCACTAACGAGACCAGTCAAAACTCTCCAAAGTATTACCACTAACGAGACAAGTCAAAACTCTCCCAGGTATTACCACTAACGAGACCAGTCAAACGTCACCCAAGTGTAACCACTAACGAGACCAGTCAAAACTCTCCCAAGTGTTACCACTAACGAGACCAGTCAAAACTCTCCAAAGTGTTACCACTAACGAGACCAGTCAAAACTCTCCCAGGTGTTACCACTAACGAGACCAGTCAAAACTCTCCCAGGTGTTACCACTAACGAGACCAGTCAAAACTCCCCAAAGTGTTACCACTAACGAGACCAGTCAAAACTCTCCCAAGTGTTACCACTAACGAGACCAGTCAAAACTCTCCCAGGTGTTACCACTAACGAGACCAGTCAAAACTCTCCCAAGTGTTACCACTAATGAGACCATTCAAAACTCTCCCAGGTGTTACCACTAACGAGACCAGTCAAAACCCTCCAAAGTGTTACCACTAACGAGACCAGTCAAAACTCTCCCAGGTGTTACCACTAACGAGACCAGTCAAAACTCTCCCAGGTGTTACCACTAACGAGACCAGTCGAAACTCTCCCAAGTGTTACCACTAACGAGACCAGTCAAAACTCTCCCAAGTGTTACCACTAACGAGACCAGTCAAAACTCTCCCAGGTATTACCACTAACGAGACCAGTCAAAACTCTCCCAGGTATTACCACTAACGAGACCAGTCAAAACTCTCCCAGGTATTACCACTAACGAGACCAGTCAAACATCACCCAAGTGTTACCACTAACGAGACCAGTCAAAACTCTCCCAGGTGTTACCACTAACGAGACCAGTCAAAACTCCCCAAAGTGTTACCACTAACGAGACCAGTCAAAATTCTCCCAAGTGTTACCACTAACGAGACCAGTCAAACTCTCCCAAGTGTTACCACTAACGAGACCAGTCAAAACTCTCCCAAGTGTTACCACTAACGAGACCAGTCAAAACTCTCCCAGGTGTTACCACTAACGAGACCAGTCAAAACTCTCCAAGGTGTTAACACTAACGAGACCAGTCAAAACTCTCCCAAATGTTACCACTAACGAGACCAGTCAAAACTCTCCCTGGTGTTACCACTAACGAGACCAGTCAAAACTCTCCCAGGTGTTACCACTAACGAGACCAGTCAAAACTCCCCAAAGTGTTACCACTAACGAGACCAGTCAAAACTCTCCCAAGTGTTACCACTAACGAGACCAGTCAAACTCTCCCAAGTGTTACCACTAACGAGACCAGTCAAAACTCTCCCAAGTGTTACCACTAACGAGACCAGTCAAAACTCTCCCAGGTGTTACCACTAACGAGACCAGTCAAAACTCTCCCAGGTGTTACCACTAACGAGACCAGTCAAAACTCTCCCTGGTGTTACCACTAACGAGACCAGTCAAAACTCTCCCAGGTATTACCACTAACGAGACCAGTCAAAACTCTCCCAGGTATTACCACTAACGAGACCATTCAAACGTCACCCAAGTGTTACCACTAACGAGACCAGTCAAACGTCACCCAAGTGTTACCACTAACGAGACCAGTCAAAACTCTCCCAAGTCTAGCCACTAACGAGACCAGTCAAAACTCTCCCAAGTGTTACCACTAATGAGACCAGTCAAAACTCTCCCAGGTGTTACCACTAACGAGACCAGTCAAAACCCTCCAAAGTGTTACCACTAACGAGACCAGTCAAAACTCTCCAAAATATTACCATTAACGAGACCAGTCAAAACTCTCCAAAGTATTACCACTAACGAGACCAGTCAAAACTCTCCAAAGTGTTACCACTAACGAGACCAGTCAAATTCTCACAAGTGTTACCACTAACGAGACCAGTCAAAACTCTCCCAGGTGTTACCATCGAGAGACCAGTCAAAACTCTCCAAAGTGTTACCACTAACGAGACCAGTCAAAACTCTCCAAAGTGTTACCACTAACGAGACCAGTCAAATTCTCACAAGTATTACCACTAACGAGACCAGTCAAAACTCTCCAAAGTGTTACCACTAACGAGACCAGTCAAATTCTCACAAGTGTTACCATTAACGAGACCAGTCAAAACTCTCCAAAGTATTACCACTAACGAGACCAGTCAAAACTCTCCAAAGTGTTACCACTAACGAGACCAGTCAAATTCTCACAAGTATTACCACTAACGAGACCAGTAAAAACTCTCCAAAGTGTTACCACTAACGAGACCAGTCAAATTCTCACAAGTGTTACCACTAACGAGACCAGTCGAAACTCTCCAAAGTGTTACCACTAACGAGACCAGTCAAATTCTCACAAGTGTTACCACTAACGAGACCAGTCAAAACTCTCCAAAGTATTACCACTAACGAGACCAGTCAAAACTCTCCAAAGTGTTACCACTAACGAGACCAGTCAAATTCTCACAAGTGTTACCACTAACGAGACCAGTCAAAACTCTCCCAGGTGTTACCACTTACGAGACCAGTCGAAACTCTCCAAAGTGTTACCACTAACGAGACCAGTCAAAACTCTCCCAAGTGTTACCACTAACGAGACCAGTCAAAACTCTCCCAGGTGTTACCACTAACGAGACCAGTCAAAACTCTCCCTGGTGTTACCACTAACGAGACCAGTCAAAACTCTCCCAGGTATTACCACTAACGAGACCAGTCAAAACTCTCCAAAGTGTTACCACTAACGAGACCAGTCAAATTCTCACAAGTGTTACCACTAACGAGACCAGTCAAAACTCTCCCAAGTGTTACCACTAACGAGACCAGTCAAAACTCTCCCAAGTGTTACCACTAACGAGACCAGTCAAAACTCTCCCAAGTGTTACCACTAACGAGACCAGTCAAAACTCTCCCAGGTGTTACCACTAACGAGACCAGTCAAAACTCTCCCTGGTGTTACCACTAACGAGACCAGTCAAAACTCTCCCAGGTATTACCACTAACGAAACCAGTCAAAACTCTCCAAAGTGTTACCACTAACGAGACCAGTCAAATTCTCACAAGTGTTACCACTAACGAGACCAGTCAAAACTCTCCAAAGTGTTACCACTAACGAGACCAGTCAAATTCTCACAAGTGTTACCACTTACGAGACCAGTCGAAACTCTCCAAAGTGTTACCACTAACGAGACCAGTCAAAACTCTCCCAAGTGTTACCACTAACGAGACCAGTCAAAACTCTCCCAGGTGTTACCACTAACGAGACCAGTCAAAACTCTCCCTGGTGTTACCACTAACGAGACCAGTCAAAACTCTCCCAGGTATTACCACTAACGAGACCAGTCAAAACTCTCCCAGGTATTACCACTAACGAGACCAGTCAAACGTCACCCAAGTGTTACCACTAACGAGACCAGTCAAACGTCACCCAAGTGTTACCACTAACGAGACCAGTCAAAACTCTCCCAAGTGTAGCCACTAACTTTATTTTATTTTATTTAACCTTTATTTAACCAGGAAGGGCTCATTGAGATTTAAAATCTCTTTTTCAAGAGCGTCCTGGCCAAGATAGGCAGCACCAAGTCATTACAAAAAATTACAGACAGACAACATGAAAAACTACAAGTAATCTAGTAAAAACCATTCATGAATTCACAAGAGTATAACAATATCAAAAACAGCAAATTAAAAACATTGACAGGTCAGGGAATCAGCCTCAAAATCCTTCATCAGTGATTTAAAAACACCAATCGGGTCAAGTTCTTCCAGTTTAAAATTATTTTGTAAGGTGTTCCAAGACGATGGCGCAGAGTACATAAAAGACCTTTTACCAAATTCAGTTCGGACATTTGGAACAGTTAGCAGGATAAAGTCCAGTGAACGAAGAGAGTACCCACCACATTTCTGAACAATAAAAATGCCCAAATAAAAAGGTAGTAAACCCAAAATGGCTTTGTAAATAAAAGTATACCAGTGACTGAGCCTACGAGTGACTAGAGAAGGCCAGCCAACCCTGGTATACAAAGTGCAGTGGTGCGTAAGGGTTTTGCAGTTTAAAATAAATCTCAAAGTGCCATGGTAAAGAGTGTCAATTGATCTCAAACACTGAGCGGAAGCATTCATATATAAAATATCCCCATAGTCTAGTAAAGGCATAAATGTAGCTGATACTAGCCTCCTTCTGGCTTCAAAAGAAAAACAGGCCTTATTCCTAAAATAAAATCCCAATTTCAGCTTCAATTTTTTTGTAAGTTGTTGAATATGCAATTTAAAAGAGAGGCCGTCATCAATTAGAATTCCAAGATATTTGTATGAGGTTACAACCTCAATCTCCTTGCCCTGACAGGTAGTAACAGGTGAAAGGTTCAGAGGTCTATTTCTTGCATTAGAAAACACCATTAGTTTAGTTTTGTCAGTATTGAGGATAAGCTTCAATTGACACAAGGTATGTTGAACAGTATAAAAAGCAGTTTGCAAGTTCTGGAAAGCTTTTGTAAGAGATGAGGCACAACAGTAAATAACAGTATCATCAGCATAAAAATGAAGTTGTGCATTTTGGACATTTCTGTCTAAATCATTTATATAAATAGTGAATAAGAGAGGACCAAGTACAGAGCCCTGGGGCACACCATTCAGGACAGACAATTTAACAGACATAAGCCCATCAAATTGAGTGCACTGAGTTCTATCAGACAGATAGTTAGCAAACCATGCAACTGCATGCTCCGAAAGACCTACACTCAACAATCTCTGCCTCAGTATAGCATGATCAACTGTATCAAAAGCCTTAGAGAGATCAATAAAAAGTGAGACACAGTGCTGTTTTTTGTCAAGGGCTTCAGTGATATCATTTAAAACCTTCATGGCTGCTGTAATTGTGCTATGCTTCTTCCTGAAGCCCGATTGGTACATTGATAAAATAGAGTTAGTAAATAAAAACTCTTTTAGCTGTTCACTTACAAGGGTTTCAAGTATTTTCACCAGGGGTGACAGCTTTGAGATTGGCCTATAATTATTTAAAAGAGTTGGATCTCCCCCTTTTAAAAGTGGTAGGACAAATGCTGATTTCCAGATCTTTGGAATTTCATTACATTCCAGGGTTAGATTGAACAGATATGTAAGTGGTTCAGCTATGAAATCAGCTGCCAGATTTAAAAAGCAGGGATCCAAAACATCAGGACCTGCAGGCTTTCTTTGATCTAAGGATTTCAGGGCTTTATGTACCACCTGCACTGAGAATGGCAGAAAGCTAAAAGTTTGACCAGCTCTCACTGGTTCATCCACACAGGGTTGTACAGAGACAGAGGACACTGGTTCATCCACACAGGGTTGTACAGAGACAGAGGGCACTGAATCAAACAGCCTACCAGATGATACAAAGTGCTCATTGAAACAATTCAGCATTTCAGTTTTGTCATATATAGCAACAGAGTCCTTCAAAACACATGACGGTAATTCATTAACATTACTGTTACCAGACATAGACTTAATAGCATTCCAAAACTTTCTAGGGTCATTCAGGTTATCAGTGGTAACAGACATAAAATATTCAGACTTGACCTTCCTGAGAAGAAAGAACACTTGTTTCTTAACTGCCTAAAAATAAGCCAATCAGCATCAGAACAAGATTTCCTTGCTTTAGCCCAGGCTAGATTACGGTCGTGAATAATACAAGACAGCTCAGAAGAAAACCATGGATTATCCCGCCCTTTAACCCTGAACCTGCGGAATGGTGCATGTTTGTTTACTATTTGGAAAAACCCATCATGAAAGAATTTCCAGGCAGTTTCCACATCAGGGATAAGCTCAATCTTGCTCCAGTCAAAATAAAACAAATCATGAAAGAAAGCCTGCTCATTAAAACACTTCAAATTTCTCTTACGAATAAAACGTGGATTTGTCTTTGGAACCTTAGTATTTCTAACAGCAACAACAGCACAATGGTCACTTAAATCATTACAAAAAACACCAGCCGCAGAATATTTATGTGGAACATTTGTCAATATCAAATCAATCAGGGTAGATTTATCTGGGCATTTAAGATTTGGGCGAGTGGGTGAATTAATCAACTGGGTAAGATTCATAGAATTACAAAACATTTTTAAATCATCAGACACCGGCTTTAACCAACACCAGTTGAGATCACCAATCAAGATCATTTCACTGTAAAGAAGTTTAGACATAAGGTGCGTCAAAGAAGAAAATGCATCACCAAGAGCAGAGGGGGGTCTATAACAGCCAATCACAGTTATAGAGAGCAGAGGGGGGTCTATAACAGCCAATCACAGTTAGAGAGAGCAGAGGGGGGTCTATAACAGCCAATCACAGTTATAGAGAGGCCCTTTGAAACCTCAATATTTAAAGCAAGAAATTCCAACTGTTTACAAATAGTTTCAGACTTTGCCACACTTACATGGAATTTAGATTTTACATATATAGCCACACCCCCACCTTTCTTAACCCGATCTGTGCGATAAACATTGTAACCACTTATACAAATATCCTTATCAAAAATAGACTTGCTGAGCCAGGTTTCAGAAAACACAATTACATCAGCATCAGTTGATTTAGCCCAAATCCTAACCCCATCAATTTTTGACAACAGGCTGCGTACATTTAAATGAAAAATACCAAAACCAGATCTTGATTTAAAATCAGAGGGGGTTTGGAGACATTGCATATCAGGGCCAGGGTTAGGTTGCACGTTACCTGATATCAACAACAGAAGAATAACTAAGCACCTCTGTTTAATAACCTTGCACGGCTTCTCTTTTTTAAGAGACCTACTGCAAGCGAATTCTACAAGTGAGTTTCCAGACAATACAAAACAGTCATTTAAAACCATTAGACTTTGGTAGTGACACAAATTCGTACTGTTCACATCATGCCACAAATGCATCGGCACTTGGACGAGTGGACCGAGTGAAAAAGAGCGAGTTCCTGCAGACAAAATGTCTAATGGACGCGAGAGTACATTGTCAGATGTACTCACCCTGCGACAATGTTCGTTTTCTCCAGAGTTCAGTAAAGTCAGTGCGCAAAGCAATACCACGTAAATTGTCATTTTCTCTGACCAAAAAACAAGAGGCCAACGAAGGTAAGTGGAGAGAGGGACAGCGTGTATGTGAATCAATGTGAGTGTTTGCGCGTGTGAGTAGATTGGGTGTTGAGGGCGATAGAGAGAACGGGTTGAGCTGCCACTGACAGCCAGGCGAAGAGCAAAAAGGAGCAGCTTGGACAAGACACTCCGCGGACGAAGGAGAAACTCAGGCCAGCCAGAGATAGGGTTACTTTGGTAAACTTCAAGTAATGAAGTTCCGAGTTGAGGAGGACCCGTGATCTTTACACCAGCAAAAATAAAATAGTTTGCACTACGCAACAACGAAGTTACGCAACCATAAATAAATAGATTATTAGTAGGTTAAAATGTACTAGTCACAAACAAACGACTTGACATGCTGCCATCTTGGATTTTGTTAAACTGAAAAATCAACACATCAATCAACAATTGCATGAACTGGAATGCAGCCCTATTTACATTTACATTTAAGACAAGTGAACTGGAATGCAGCCCTTGGACTAACGAGACCAGTCAAAACTCTCCCAGGTGTTACCACTAACGAGACCAGTCAAAACTCTCCCAGGTGTTACCACTAACGAGACCAGTCAAAACTCCCCAAAGTGTTACCACTAACGAGACCAGTCAAAATTCTCCCAAGTGTTACCACTAACGAGACCAGTCAAAACTCTCCCAAGTGTTACCACTAACGAGACCAGTCAAAACTCTCCCAAGTGTTACCACTAACGAGACCAGTCAAAACTCTCCCAGGTGTTACCACTAACGAGACCAGTCAAAACTCTCCAAGGTGTTACCACTAACGAGACCAGTCAAAACTCTCCCAAATGTTACCACTAACGAGACCAGTCAAAACTCTCCCTGGTGTTACCACTAACGAGACCAGTCAAAACTCTCCCAGGTGTTACCACTAACGAGACCAGTCAAAACTCCCCAAAGTGTTACCACTAACGAGACCAGTCAAAACTCTCCCAAGTGTTACCACTAACGAGACCAGTCAAACTCTCCCAAGTGTTACCACTAACGAGACCAGTCAAAACTCTCCCAAGTGTTACCACTAACGAGACCAGTCAAAACTCTCCCAGGTGTTACCACTAACGAGACCAGTCAAAACTCTCCCAGGTGTTACCACTAACGAGACCAGTCAAAACTCTCCCTGGTGTTACCACTAACGAGACCAGTCAAAACTCTCCCAGGTATTACCACTAACGAGACCAGTCAAAACTCTACCAAGTGTTACCACTAACGAGACCAGTCAAAACTCTCCCTGGTGTTACCACTAACGAGACCAGTCAAAACTCTCCCAGGTATTACCACTAACGAGACCATTCAAACGTCACCCAAGTGTTACCACTAACGAGACCAGTCAAACGTCACCCAAGTGTTACCACTAACGAGACCAGTCAAAACTCTCCCAAGTCTAGCCACTAACGAGACCAGTCAAAACTCTCCCAGGTGTTACCACTAACGAGACCAGTCAAAACTCTCCCAGGTGTTACCACTAACGAGACCAGTCAAAACTCCCCAAAGTGTTACCACTAACGAGACCAGTCAAAACTCTCCCAAGTGTTACCACTAACGAGACCAGTCAAACTCTCCCAAGTGTTACCACTAGCGAGACCAGTCAAAACTCTCCCAGATATTACCACTAACGAGACCAGTCATACGTCACCCAAGTGTTACCACTAACGAGACCAGTCAAACGTCACCCAAGTGTTACCACTAACGAGACCAGTCAAAACTCTCCCAAGTGTAGCCACTAACGAGACCAGTCAAAACTCTCCCAGGTGTTACCACTAACGAGACCAGTCAAAACTCTCCCAGGTGTTACCACTAACGAGACCAGTCAAAACTCCCCAAAGTGTTACAACTAACGAGACCAGTCAAAATTCTCCCAAGTGTTACCACTAACGAGACCAGTCATACTCTCCAAAGTGTTACCACTAACGAGACCAGTCAAAACTCTCCCAAGTGTTACCACTAACGAGACCAGTCAAAACTCTCCCAGGTGTTACCACTAAAGAGACCAGTCAAAACTCTCCAAGGTGTTACCACTAACGAGACCAGTCAAAATTCTCCCAATTGTTACCACTAACAAGACCAGTCAAAACTCTCCCAAGTGTTACCACTAACGAGACCAGTCAAAACTCTCCCAGGTGTAACCACTAACGAGACCAGTCAAAACTCTCCCAAGTTATACCACTAACGAGACCAGTCAAAACTCTCCCAGGTATTACCACTAACGAGACCAGTCAAACGTCACCCAAGTGTTACCACTAACGAGACCAGTCAAACGTCACCCAAGTGTTACCACTAACGAGACCAGTCAAAACTCTCCCAAGTGTAGCCACTAACGAGACCAGTCAAAACTCTCCCAGGTGTTACCACTAACGAGACCAGTCAAAACTCTCCCAGGTGTTACCACTAACGAGACCAGTCAAAACTCCCCAAAGTGTTACCACTAACGAGACCAGTCAAAATTCTCCCAAGTGTTACCACTAACGAGACCAGTCAAAACTCTCCCTAGTGTTACCACTAACGAGATCAGTCAAAACTTTCCCAAGTGTTACCACTAACGAGACCAGTCAAAACTCTCCCAGGTGTTACCACTAACGAGACCAGTCAAAACTCCCCAAAGTGTTACCACTAACGAGACCAGTCAAATTTCTCCCTGGTGTTACCACTAACGAGACCAGTCAAAACTCTCCCAGGTGTTACCACTAACGAGACCAGTCAAAACTCCCCAAAGTGTTACCACTAACGAGACCAGTCAAAACTCTCCCAAGTGTTACCACTAACGAGACCAGTCAAACTCTCCCAAGTGTTACCACTAACGAGACCAGTCAAAACTCTCCCAAGTGTTACCACTAACGAGACCAGTCAAAACTCTCCCAGGTGTTACCACTAACGAGACCAGTGAAAACTCTCCCAGGTGTTACCACTAACGAGACCAGTCAAAACTCTCCCTGGTGTTACCACTAACGAGACCAGTCAAAACTCTCCCAGGTATTACCACTAACGAGACCAGTCAAAACTCTCCCAGGTATTACCACTAACGAGACCATTCAAACGTCACCCAAGTGTTACCACTAAAGAGACCAGTCAAACGTCACCCAAGTGTTACCACTAACGAGACCAGTCAAAACTCTCCCAAGTCTAGCCACTAACGAGACCAGTCAAAACTCTCCCAAGTGTTACCACTAATGAGACCAGTCAAAACTCTCCCAGGTGTTACCACTAACGAGACCAGTCAAAACCCTCCCAAGTGTTACCACTAACGAGACCAGTCAAAACTCTCCCAAGTGTTACCACTAACGAGACCAGTCAAAACTCTCCCAGGTGTTACCACTAACGAGACCAGTCAAAACTCTCCCAGGTGTTACCACTAACGAGACCAGTCAAAACTCTCCCAGGTGTTACCACTAACGAGACCAGTCAAAACTCTCCCAGGTGTTACCACTAACGAGACCAGTCAAAACTCTCCCAAGTGTTACCACTAACGAGACCAGTCAAAACTCTCCAAAGTGTTACCACTAACGAGACCAGTCAAACTCTCCAAAGTGTTACCACTAACGAGACCAGTCAAAACTATCCCAAGTGTTACCACTAACGAGACCAGTCAAAACTCTCCAAAGTGTTACCACTAACGAGACCAGTCAAACTCTCCAAAGTGTTACCACTAACGAGACCAGTCAAAACTCTACCAAGTGTTACCACTAACGAGACCAGTCAAAACTCTCCAAAGTGTTACCACTAACGAGACCAGTCAAACTCTCCAAAGTGTTACCACTAACGAGACCAGTCAAAACTCTACCAAGTGTTAACACTAACGAGACCAGTCAAACTCTCCCAGGTGTTACCACTAACGAGACCAGTCAAAACTCTCCCAAGTGTTACCACTAACGAGACCAGTCAAAACTCTACCAAGTGTTACCACTAACGAGACCAGTCAAAACTCTCCCAAGTGTTACCACTAACGAGACCAGTCAAAACTCTCCCAGGTGTAACCACTAACGAGACCAGTCAAAACTCTCCCAAGTGTTACCACTAACGAGACCAGTCAAAACTCTACCAAGTGTTACCACTAACGAGACCAGTCAAAACTCTCCCAAGTGTTACCACTAACGAGACCAGTCAAAACTCTCCCAGGTGTAACCACTAACGAGACCAGTCAAAACTCTACCAAGTGTTACCACTAACGAGACCAGTCAAAACTCTCCCAGGTGTTACCACTAACGAGACCAGTGAAAACTCTCCCTGGTGTTACCACTAACGAGACCAGTCAAAACTCTCCCAGGTGTTACCACTAACGAGACCAGTCAAAACTCTCCCAGGTGTTACCACTAACGAGACCAGTCAAAACTCTCCCTGGTGTTACCACTAACGAGACCAGTCAAACGTCACCCAAGTGTTACCACTAACAAGACCAGTCAAAACTCTCCCAGGTGTTACCACTAACGAGACCAGTCAAAACTCTCCAAAGTGTTACCACTAACGAGACCAGAGAAAACTCTCCCTGGTGTTACCACTAACGAGACCAGTCAAAACTCTCCCAGGTGTTACCACTAACGAGACCAGTCAAACTCTCCAAAGTGTTACCACTAACGAGACCAGTCAAAACTCTACCAAGTGTTAACACTAACGAGACCAGTCAAACTCTCCCAGGTGTTACCACTAACGAGACCAGTCAAAACTCTCCCAAGTGTTACCACTAACGAGACCAGTCAAAACTCTACCAAGTGTTACCACTAACGAGACCAGTCAAAACTCTCCCAAGTGTTACCACTAACGAGACCAGTCAAAACTCTCCCAGGTGTAACCACTAACGAGACCAGTCAAAACTCTCCCAAGTGTTACCACTAACGAGACCAGTCAAAACTCTACCAAGTGTTACCACTAACGAGACCAGTCAAAACTCTCCCAAGTGTTACCACTAACGAGACCAGTCAAAACTCTCCCAGGTGTTACCACTAACGAGACCAGTCAAAACTCTCCCAAGTGTTACCACTAACGAGACCAGTCAAAACTCTCCCAGGTGTTACCACTAACGAGACCAGTCAAAACTCTCCCAGGTGTTACCACTAACGAGACCAGTCAAAACTCTCCCTGGTGTTACCACTAACGAGACCAGTCAAACGTCACCCAAGTGTTACCACTAACAAGACCAGTCAAAACTCTCCCAGGTGTTACCACTAACGAGACCAGTCAAAACTCTCCAAAGTGTTACCACTAACGAGACCAGTGAAAACTCTCCCTGGTGTTACCACTAACGAGACCAGTCAAAACTCTCCCAGGTGTTACCACTAACAAGACCAGTCAAAACTCTCCCAGGTGTTACCACTAACGAGACCAGTCAAAACTCTCCCAAGTGTTACCACTAACGAGACCAGTCAAAACTCTCCCAGGTGTTACCACTAACGAGACCAGTCAAAACTCTCCCAGGTGTTACCACTAACGAGACCAGTCAAAACTCTACCAAGTGTTACCACTAACGAGACCAGTCAAAACTCCCCAAAGTGTTACCACTAACGAGACCAGTCAAAACTCTCCCAAGTGTTACCACTAACGAGACCAGTCAAAACTCCCCAAAGTGTTACCACTAACGAGACCAGTCAAACGTCACCCAAGTGTTACCACTAACGAGACCAGTCAAAACTCTCCCAGGTGTTACCACTAACGAGACCAGTCAAAACCCTCCCAGGTGTTACCACTAATGAGACCAGTCAAAACTCTCCCAGGTGTTACCACTAACGAGACCAGTCAAAACTCTCCCAAGTGTTACCACTAACGAGACCAGTCAAAACTCTCCCAAGTGTTACCACTAACGAGACCAGTCAAAACTCTCCCAGGTGTTACCACTAACGAGACCAGTCAAAACTCTCCCAAGTGTTACCACTAACGACACCAGTCAAAACGTCACCCAAGTGTTACCACTAACGAGACCAGTCAAAACTCTCCCAGGTGTTACCACTAACGAGACCAGTCAAAACTCCCCAAAGTGTTACCACTAACGAGACCAGTCAAAACTCTCCCTGGTGTTACCACTAACGAGACCAGTCAAAACTCTCCCAAGTGTTACCACTAACGAGACCAGTCAAACTCTCCCAAGTGTAGCCACTAACGAGACCAGTCAAAACTCTCCCAGGTATTACCACTAACGAGACCAGTCAAAACTCTCCCAAATGTTACCACTAACGAGACCAGTCAAAACTCTCCAAGGTGTGACCACTAACGAGACCAGTCAAAACTCTCCCAAATGTTACCACTAACGAGACCAGTCAAAACTCTCCCAAGTGTTACCACTAACGAGACCAGTCAAAACTCTCCCTGGTGTTACCACTAACGAGACCAGTCAAAACTCTCCCAAGTTATACCACTAACGAGACCAGTCAAAACTCTCCCTGGTGTAACCACTAACGAGACCAGTCAAAACTCTCCCAAGTGTTACCACTAACGAGACCAGTCAAAACTCTCCCAAGTTATACCACTAACGAGACCAGTCAAAACTCTCCCTGGTGTAACCACTAACGAGACCAGTCAAAACTCTCCAAAGTGTTACCACTAACGAGACCAGTCAAATTCTCACAAGTGTTACCACTAACGAGACCAGTCAAAACTCTCCCAAGTGTTACCACTAACGAGACCAGTCAAAACTCTCCCAAGTGTTACCACTAACGACACCAGTCAAAACTCTCCCAAGTGTTACCACTAACGAGACCAGTCAAAACTCTCCAAAGTGTTACCACTAACGAGACCAGTCAAAACTCTCCCAGGTGTTACCACTAACGAGACCAGTCAAAACTCTACCAAGTGTTACCACTAACGAGACCAGTCAAAACTCTACCAAGTGTTACCACTAACGAGACCAGTCAAAACTCTCCCAGGTGTTACCACTAACGAGACCAGTCAAAACTCTCCCAAGTGTTACCACTAACGAGACCAGTCAAAACTCTACCAAGTGTTACCACTAACGAGACCAGTCAAAACTCTCCCAAGTGTTACCACTAACGAGACCAGTCAAAACTCTCCCAAGTGTTACCACTAACGAGACCAGTCAAAACTCTCCAAAGTGTTACCACTAACGAGACCAGTCAAAACTCTCCCAAGTGTTACCACTAACGAGACCAGTCAAAACTCTCCCTAGTGTTACCACTAACGAGACCAGTCAAAACTCTCCCTAGTGTTACCACTAACGAGACCAGTCAAAACTCTCCCAAGTGTTACCACTAACCAGACCAGTCAAAACTCTCCCAAGTGTTACCACTAACGAGACCAGTCAAAACTCTCCCAATCAAGTTTTGAATATATGTAACTTTCAAAATACAGAAATAATTTCGTTTTGCATTGATTTATGTATTTTGAAAGATGCATATATTGCAAACTTGATTGCTGACAAGCAAAACATTTTGTGACTATGTCAACAATGGACTAAAGAAACAAATACAAAAATATAGTTTTTTGGGTAGAGTTTTTATTTAAAGATGAGACCACACAGTTAACCAAGTCTGGTAAATATACCTGGTTGTGTGATTACACAGTGAACCAAGTCTGGTTAATATACCTGGTGGTGTGATCACATAGTTAACCAAGTCTGGTAAATATACCTGGTGGTGTGATCACACAGTTAACCAAGTCTGGTAAATATATACAGTGGGGCAAAAAAGTATTTAGTCAGCCACCAATTGTGCAAGTTCTCCCACTTAAAAAGATGAGAGAGGCCTGTCATTTTCATCATAGGTACACTTCAACTATGACAGACAAAATGAGAAAAGAAAATCCAGAAAATCACATTGCAAGATTTTTAATGAATTTATTTGCAAATTATGGTGGAAAATAAGTATTTGGTCAAATCCTACAATTCTACACATTTTGCTATGTCTTATGTGTGTTCAAATTATATCTGAGTGACTCTTTGGTGAAAAACATTTCCGGTGTAACAATCAGTTCACAGTAGGAGTCAAGCCATGATACAGCAACTTCGGAAACTATTCTGACCCCTTGACTTTTTCCCAATTATTATTATTTTTTTCTACAATTGAGAAAAGTGTGATAAATGTCAACCCCTTGTTGGATACAGTTTGTAGCTGTTGGACTGTAAACAATGTGCCAGAAGAAGTTAAAATGTCACAGGCGTCCCTAGGCCTTGTTTTCACTAGGTTCAGTATCACTGTCATAGCCTGGTCCCACATCTGTCTCTACAACAATGTCACAATGGCCATAGGAGTTGACAAGACAGCACAAGCAGATCTGGGACCAGGCTACCGCAGTTGTAAGCATACCTTAAATCAATATCTGTCATTTGTCCAAATGCTTCATCAATATCGGTGTATGAGCAAGTGCTCTCTCTTTGCATTCTATCCCCCTAGCTACAGTCAGTAGGTGTCTCTAGGAATTAGGGCATATTATACAACCAACAGCCGGAGAACACTTCATTAGAGACTACTCTACTCTCAGCCACCGCAGCAGAGGAGTGGTGCGTGAATCACTAATCTCCTCTCCATCTCTCCTCTCTACAACCAGCTGACTGAATGCCCAGTGGGCAAGACGAGCCCTCCATACTCCCTCTAATACACGCTGTCAACAGTAATAACTCCAGCATTTAGATCAATCCTCTGATGATAGACGAACACGCAGTGCGACTATTATTCAGTGCATGTCTGTTATTTTGTTTTGTGGAAATTGTGGCAACAGAGAGGAGACGGAGAGGGCAGAGAGAGAGAGAGAATGCTGCGACCTGGTAATTTGGGTAATCGAGTGTTAAATGCTAGCTGTATCATGAAGGTAATTTTATTTTAAATCAATAGTGTAACATGGTAAAAACAAAGGTGTTTTTTCATTAGAAATGATTGTTTATGGATACCTTCATGTGTAGACAATAAGATGGTAAGTCGCTCTGGATAAGAGCATCTGCTAAATTACTAAAATGTAAATATTTTACATACAGATATTATATTACTGTAATGATTTATTGCATTTCTATATATATATAAATACATGTTTATTTCAGCTTTTATTTCTTTCATAAAAAAAACACATTTCCACATTTCACAAATAATACACACTTGTACATGTGTGAAACAAAACAAATGTAAGATTCACCCTAATTATTATTAGAGAATCTTGTTTCTCCATGGTCTGAGAGTCTTTAGGTGACTTTTGGCCAACTCCAAGAGGGCTGTCATGTGCATTTTTACTGAGGAGTGGCTGCCGTCTGGCCACTCTACCATAAAGGTCTGCTTGGTGGAGTGCTGCAGAGATGGTAGTTCTTCTAGAAGTTTCTCCCATTTCCACAGAGGAATGCTTTATTTTAAATCAATAGGAGGGTTTTGGCAATTTATTCATGGCAATTTGTCTAGCTAGCTTGCAGTTGCTAGCTAATTTGTCATATCTAGCTAGCTTGCTGTTGCTAGCTAATTTGTCCTGGGATATAAACATTGGGATGTTATTTTACCTGAAATGCACAAAGTCCTCTACTCCAAAAATGTATCCACACATAAAACGGTCAACCGAATCATTTCTAGCCATCTCTCTTCCTTCAAGGCTTTTTCTTCTTTGGACTTTATATGGCGATTGGCATCTAACTTTCCTAGTTACCATGACGACCGGCTAAACTCAGTTCATCTTTCAATCACCCTGTGGGTATAATCAATGAGGAGACGGCACGTGGGTATCTGCTCCTATAAACCAAGGAGGAGATGGGATAGGCAGGACTTCCACTGCGTTCAGCGTCACAAATAGAACTGACTTTTATTTTAGCGGTTGGCAACGCAGACGCTCGTTGGCGTGCGCGAGCTGTGTGGGTGCAATAATTGAATAACCTGTATGTTTAAATTTATTTTACATATTTTGTTATTGGTCAGCATGTTAGCTAGTTACATTTTCAGATATTACACGTTTTCTTATTTTGACAGAAAGTGGTTTCATTTCAAGTTAAAGTGTACTGTTAGCTAGCTAGCTATATGTCTTAAGCTAAAGTGTACTGTTAGCTAGCTAGCTAATGTTAGCTGGCTGGCTCCCTAGCTGACGTTACTATTCGTATTCCAGAGCCGTTTGCTGTTCTAGTTTGAGCCTAATATTAGCTAGCTAACATTGCAAACGTTTGGTTAGCTCCCAGCATTGTTGACACTGTTCGTTGTTGTTTAACTAGCTAAAGTTGGCTGGCAGGCTCATTAGCTAACATTATGTGATGTGTGTACAACACCCATTGAATATGGTCGGTGTCAGTAAACATCTGCAAAAAAAGCGTAATGAAATTGTTGCCAGCAGAGCTGGTTAGGCTGTTTTCATGTTATCCAGAGGAAAACAAATCGTTGGCCAGAGCGTAAAGTGTGTGCATCGAGAGCGAAAGAAGATGGGTGGGGCTGAAGCGTAAAGGGCATTGGAAACACTATGATTTAGAACGCCAGCTAACTGTAACTGTAAATCGCCATATTGGCAACGTTGCATCAATGGCAGGAGTTTGTAACATTTTGGAATTCCCCAAAATGTCTGAATTTACCGAGTACCTCTGAGTCTGAGAATGAGTTTATTACAGAGAATGAAATGATGTTAGTTAGTGAGCCAATAAACCTACTGAAGCCGTTCGTGTTTGAGCCCAGATCAAAGAGTTTGTGCTCGTAGCAGTAACAACACAGATTTGCTGCCTGAAACACCTCAGCTAGAGGGTCGGCGTAGGCAAACACAAACTGGTGTGATGCTGCCAGGTAATGGCTAGAGTATGAGTATGTGTGTTGTAAAGAGATGGTAGCGATACAGCACAACAATTCAGCGTATGGTGGCTGTATTACATCCAGTCAGAGGTTCCTGTCAGTCTGTCTGGATGGTGACTGTACTACATCCAGGTCAGAGGTTCCTGTCAGTCTGTCTGGATGGTGATGTATTACATCCAGGTCAGAGGTTCCTGTCAGTCTGTCTGGATGGTGGCTGTATTACATCCAGTCAGAGGTTCCTGTCAGTCTGTCTGGATGGTGATGTATTACATCCAGGTCAGAGGTTCCTGTCAGTCTGTCTGGATGGTGATGTATTACATCCAGGTCAGAGGTTCCTGTCAGTCTGTCTGGAAGGTGATGTATTACATCCAGGTCAGAGGTTCCTGTCAGTCTGTCTGGATGGTGATGTATTACATCCAGTCAGAGGTTCCTGTCAGTCTGTCTGGATGGTGATGTATTACATCCAGGTCAGAGGTTCCTGTCAGTCTGTCTGGATGGTGATGTATTACATCCAGTCAGAGGTTCCTGTCAGTCTGTCTGGATGGTGATGTATTACATCCAGGTCAGAGGTTCCTGTCAGTCTGTCTGGATGGTGATATATTACATCCAGGTCAGATGTTCCTGTCAGTCTGTCTGGATGGTGATGTATTACATCCAGGTCAGAGGTTCCTGTCAGTCTGTCTGGATGGTGATGTATTACATCCAGTCAGAGGTTCCTGTCAGTCTGTCTGGATGGTGATGTATTACATCCAGGTCAGAGGTTCCTGTCAGTCTGTCTGGATGGTGATGTATTACATCCAGGTCAGAGGTTCCTGTCAGTCTGTCTGGATGGTGATGTATTACATCCAGTCAGAGGTTCCTGTCAGTCTGTCTGGATGGTGATGTATTACATCCAGGTCAGAGGTTCCTGTCAGTCTGTCTGGATGGTGATGTATTACATCCAGGTCAGAGGTTCCTGTCAGTCTGTCTGGATGGTGATGTATTACATCCAGGTCAGAGGTTCCTGTCAGTCTGTCTGGATGGTGATGTATTACATCCAGTCAGAGGTTCCTGTCAGTCTGTCTGGATGGTGACTGTACTACATCCAGGTCAGAGGTTCCTGTCAGTCTGTCTGGATGGTGGTGTATTACATCCAGGTCAGAGGTTCCTGTCAGTCTGTCTGGATGGTGATGTATTACATCCAGGTCAGAGGTTCCTGTCAGTCTGTCTGGATGGTGATGTATGACATCCAGTCAGAGGTTCCTGTCAGTCTGTCTGGATGGTGATGTATTACATCCAGGTCAGAGGTTCCTGTCAGTCTGTCTGGATGGTGATGTATTACATCCAGGTCAGAGGTTCCTGTCAGTCTGTCTGGATGGTGATGTATTACATCCAGGTCAGAGGTTCCTGTCAGTCTGTCTGGATGGTGATGTATTACATCCAGGTCAGAGGTTCCTGTCAGTCTGTCTGGATGGTGATGTATTACATCCAGGTCAGAGGTTCCTGTCAGTCTGTCTGGATGGTGATGTATTACATCCAGTCAGAGGTTCCTGTCAGTCTGTCTGGATGGTGATGTATTACATCCAGGTCAGAGGTTCCTGTCAGTCTGTCTGGATGGTGATGTATTACATCCAGGTCAGAGGTTCCTGTCAGTCTGTCTGGATGGTGATGTATTACATCCAGTCAGAGGTTCCTGTCGGTCTGTCTGGATGGTGATGTATTACATCCAGAGGTTCCTGTCAGTCTGTCTGGATGGTGATGTATTACATCCAGGTCAGAGGTTCCTGTCAGTCTGTCTGGATGGTGATGTATTACATCCAGTCAGAGGTTCCTGTCAGTCTGTCTGGATGGTGATGTATTACATCCAGTCAGAGGTTCCTGTCAGTCTGTCTGGATGGTGACTGTACTACATCCAGGTCAGAGGTTCCTGTCAGTCTGTCTGGATGGTGATGTATTACATCCAGAGGTTCCTGTCAGTCTGTCTGGATGGTGATGTATTACATCCAGGTCAGAGGTTCCTGTCAGTCTGTCTGGAAGGTGATGTATTACATCCAGGTCAGAGGTTCCTGTCAGTCTGTCTGGATGGTGATGTATTACATCCAGTCAGAGGTTCCTGTCGGTCTGTCTGGATGGTGATGTATTACATCCAGAGGTTCCTGTCAGTCTGTCTGGATGGTGATGTATTACATCCAGGTCAGAGGTTCCTGTCAGTCTGTCTGGATGGTGATGTATTACATCCAGGTCAGAGGTTCCTGTCAGTCTGTCTGGATGGTGATGTATTACATCCAGTCAGAGGTTCCTGTCAGTCTGTCTGGATGGTGATGTATTACATCCAGGTCAGAGGTTCCTGTCAGTCTGTCTGGATGGTGATGTATTACATCCAGGTCAGAGGTTCCTGTCAGTCTGTCTGGATGGTGATGTATTACATCCAGTCAGAGGTTCCTGTCAGTCTGTCTGGATGGTGATGTATTACATCCAGGTCAGAGGTTCCTGTCAGTCTGTCTGGATGGTGATGTATTACATCCAGTCAGAGGTTCCTGTCAGTCTGTCTGGATGGTGATGTATTACATCCAGGTCAGAGGTTCCTGTCAGTCTGTCTGGATGGTGATGTATTACATCCAGGTCAGAGGTTCCTGTCAGTCTGTCTGGATGGTGATGTATTACATCCAGGTCAGAGGTTCCTGTCAGTCTGTCTGGATGGTGATGTATTACATCCAGTCAGAGGTTCCTGTCAGTCTGTCTGGATGGTGATGTATTACATCCAGGTCAGAGGTTCCTGTCAGTCTGTCTGGATGGTGATGTATTACATCCAGGTCAGAGGTTCCTGTCAGTCTGTCTGGATGGTGATGTATTACATCCAGTCAGAGGTTCCTGTCAGTCTGTCTGGATGGTGATGTATTACATCCAGGTCAGAGGTTCCTGTCAGTCTGTCTGGATGGTGATGTATTACATCCAGGTCAGAGGTTCCTGTCAGTCTGTCTGGATGGTGATGTATTACATCCAGGTCAGAGGTTCCTGTCAGTCTGTCTGGATGGTGATGTATTACATCCAGGTCAGAGGTTCCTGTCAGTCTGTCTGGATGGTGATGTATTACATCCAGGTCAGAGGTTCCTGTCAGTCTGTCTGGATGGTGACTGTATTACATCCAGGTCAGAGGTTCCTGTCAGTCTGTCTGGATGGTGATGTATTACATCCAGGTCAGAGGTTCCTGTCAGTCTGTCTGGATGGTGATGTATTACATCCAGGTCAGAGGTTCCTGTCAGTCTGTCTGGATGGTGATGTATTACATCCAGGTCAGAGGTTCCTGTCAGTCTGTCTGGATGGTGATGTATTACATCCAGCCAGAGGTTCCTGTCAGTCTGTCTGGATGGTGACTGTATTACATCCAGGTCAGAGGTTCCTGTCAGTCTGTCTGGATGGTGATGTATTACATCCAGGTCAGAGGTTCCTGTCAGTCTGTCTGGATGGTGATGTATTACATCCAGGTCAGAGGTTCCTGTCAGTCTGTCTGGATGGTGGCTGTATTACATCCAGTCAGAGGTTCCTGTCAGTCTGTCTGGATGGTGATGTATTACATCCAGGTCAGAGGTTCCTGTCAGTCTGTCTGGATGGTGATGTATTACATCCAGGTCAGAGGTTCCTGTCAGTCTGTCTGGATGGTGATGTATTACATCCAGTCAGAGGTTCCTGTCAGTCTGTCTGGATGGTGATGTATTACATCCAGGTCAGAGGTTCCTGTCAGTCTGTCTGGATGGTGACTGTATTACATCCAGTCAGAGGTTCCTGTCAGTCTGTCTGGATGGTGATGTATTACATCCAGAGGTTCCTGTCAGTCTGTCTGGATGGTGATGTATTACATCCAGGTCAGAGGTTCCTGTCAGTCTGTCTGGATGGTGATGTATTACATCCAGGTCAGAGGTTCCTGTCAGTCTGTCTGGATGGTGATGTATTACATCCAGTCAGAGGTTCCTGTCAGTCTGTCTGGATGGTGATGTATTACATCCAGGTCAGAGGTTCCTGTCAGTCTGTCTGGATGGTGATGTATTACATCCAGGTCAGAGGTTCCTGTCAGTCTGTCTGGATGGTGATGTATTACATCCAGGTCAGAGGTTCCTGTCAGTCTGTCTGGATGGTGATGTATTACATCCAGGTCAGAGGTTCCTGTCAGTCTGTCTGGATGGTGATGTATTACATCCAGGTCAGAGGTTCCTGTCAGTCTGTCTGGATGGTGATGTATTACATCCAGTCAGAGGTTCCTGTCAGTCTGTCTGGATGGTGATGTATTACATCCAGGTCAGAGGTTCCTGTCAGTCTGTCTGGATGGTGATGTATTACATCCAGGTCAGAGGTTCCTGTCAGTCTGTCTGGATGGTGATGTATTACATCCAGAGGTTCCTGTCAGTCTGTCTGGATGGTGATGTATTACATCCAGGTCAGAGGTTCCTGTCAGTCTGTCTGGATGGTGATGTATTACATCCAGGTCAGAGGTTCCTGTCAGTCTGTCTGGATGGTGATGTATTACATCCAGTCAGAGGTTCCTGTCAGTCTGTCTGGATGGTGATGTATTACATCCAGGTCAGAGGTTCCTGTCAGTCTGTCTGGATGGTGACTGTATTACATCCAGGTCAGAGGTTCCTGTCAGTCTGTCTGGATGGTGATGTATTACATCCAGGTCAGAGGTTCCTGTCAGTCTGTCTGGATGGTGGCTGTATTACATCCAGGTCAGAGGTTCCTGTCAGTCTGTCTGGATGGTGATGTATTACATCCAGGTCAGAGGTTCCTGTCAGTCTGTCTGGATGGTGATGTATTACATCCAGGTCAGAGGTTCCTGTCAGTCTGTCTGGATGGTGATGTATTACATCCAGGTCAGAGGTTCCTGTCAGTCTGTCTGGATGGTGATGTATTACATCCAGTCAGAGGTTCCTGTCAGTCTGTCTGGATGGTGATGTATTACATCCAGGTCAGAGGTTCCTGTCAGTCTGTCTGGATGGTGATGTATTACATCCAGTCAGAGGTTCCTGTCAGTCTGTCTGGATGGTGATGTATTACATCCAGGTCAGAGGTTCCTGTCAGTCTGTCTGGATGGTGATGTATTACATCCAGGTCAGAGGTTCCTGTCAGTCTGTCTGGATGGTGATGTATTACATCCAGGTCAGAGGTTCCTGTCAGTCTGTCTGGATGGTGATGTATTACATCCAGGTCAGAGGTTCCTGTCAGTCTGTCTGGATGGTGATGTATTACATCCAGGTCAGAGGTTCCTGTCAGTCTGTCTGGATGGTGATGTATTACATCCAGGTCAGAGGTTCCTGTCAGTCTGTCTGGATGGTGATGTATTACATCCAGTCAGAGGTTCCTGTCAGTCTGTCTGGATGGTGATGTATTACATCCAGGTCAGAGGTTCCTGTCAGTCTGTCTGGATGGTGATGTATTACATCCAGGTCAGAGGTTCCTGTCAGTCTGTCTGGATGGTGATGTATTACATCCAGTCAGAGGTTCCTGTCAGTCTGTCTGGATGGTGATGTATTACATCCAGGTCAGAGGTTCCTGTCAGTCTGTCTGGATGGTGACTGTATTACATCCAGGTCAGAGGTTCCTGTCAGTCTGTCTGGATGGTGATGTATTACATCCAGGTCAGAGGTTCCTGTCAGTCTGTCTGGATGGTGACTGTATTACATCCAGGTCAGAGGTTCCTGTCAGTCTGTCTGGATGGTGATGTATTACATCCAGAGGTTCCTGTCAGTCTGTCTGGATGGTGATGTATTACATCCAGGTCAGAGGTTCCTGTCAGTCTGTCTGGATGGTGATGTATTACATCCAGGTCAGAGGTTCCTGTCAGTCTGTCTGGATGGTGATGTATTACATCCAGTCAGAGGTTCCTGTCAGTCTGTCTGGATGGTGATGTATTACATCCAGGTCAGAGGTTCCTGTCAGTCTGTCTGGATGGTGATGTATTACATCCAGTCAGAGGTTCCTGTCAGTCTGTCTGGATGGTGATGTATTACATCCAGGTCAGAGGTTCCTGTCAGTCTGTCTGGATGGTGATGTATTACATCCAGGTCAGAGGTTCCTGTCAGTCTGTCTGGATGGTGATGTATTACATCCAGGTCAGAGGTTCCTGTCAGTCTGTCTGGATGGTGATGTATTACATCCAGGTCAGAGGTTCCTGTCAGTCTGTCTGGATGGTGATGTATTACATCCAGGTCAGAGGTTCCTGTCAGTCTGTCTGGATGGTGATGTATTACATCCAGGTCAGAGGTTCCTGTCAGTCTGTCTGGATGGTGATGTATTACATCCAGGTCAGAGGTTCCTGTCAGTCTGTCTGGATGGTGATGTATTACATCCAGTCAGAGGTTCCTGTCAGTCTGTCTGGATGGTGATGTATTACATCCAGGTCAGAGGTTCCTGTCAGTCTGTCTGGATGGTGATGTATTACATCCAGGTCAGAGGTTCCTGTCAGTCTGTCTGGATGGTGATGTATTACATCCAGTCAGAGGTTCCTGTCAGTCTGTCTGGATGGTGACTGTATTACATCCAGGTCAGAGGTTCCTGTCAGTCTGTCTGGATGGTGATGTATTACATCCAGGTCAGAGGTTCCTGTCAGTCTGTCTGGATGGTGATGTATTACATCCAGGTCAGAGGTTCCTGTCAGTCTGTCTGGATGGTGATGTATTACATCCAGGTCAGAGGTTCCTGTCAGTCTGTCTGGATGGTGATGTCTTACATCCAGGTCAGAGGTTCCTGTCAGTCTGTCTGGATGGTGATGTATTACATCCAGGTCAGAGGTTCCTGTCAGTCTGTCTGGATGGTGATGTATTACATCCAGGTCAGAGGTTCCTGTCAGTCTGTCTGGATGGTGATGTATTACATCCAGTCAGAGGTTCCTGTCAGTCTGTCTGGATGGTGATGTATTACATCCAGGTCAGAGGTTCCTGTCAGTCTGTCTGGATGGTGATGTATTACATCCAGTCAGAGGTTCCTGTCAGTCTGTCTGGATGGTGATGTATTACATCCAGGTCAGAGGTTCCTGTCAGTCTGTCTGGATGGTGATGTATTACATCCAGGTCAGAGGTTCCTGTCAGTCTGTCTGGATGGTGATGTATTACATCCAGGTCAGAGGTTCCTGTCAGTCTGTCTGGTGACTGTACTACATCCAGGTCAGAGGTTCCTGTCAGTCTGTCTGGATGGTGATGTATTACATCCAGGTCAGAGGTTCCTGTCAGTCTGTCTGGATGGTGACTGTATTACATCCAGGTCAGAGGTTCCTGTCAGTCTGTCTGGATGGTGATGTATTACATCCAGAGGTTCCTGTCAGTCTGTCTGGATGGTGATGTATTACATCCAGGTCAGAGGTTCCTGTCAGTCTGTCTGGATGGTGATGTATTACATCCAGGTCAGAGGTTCCTGTCAGTCTGTCTGGATGGTGATGTATTACATCCAGTCAGAGGTTCCTGTCAGTCTGTCTGGATGGTGATGTATTACATCCAGGTCAGAGGTTCCTGTCAGTCTGTCTGGATGGTGATGTATTACATCCAGGTCAGAGGTTCCTGTCAGTCTGTCTGGATGGTGATGTATTACATCCAGGTCAGAGGTTCCTGTCAGTCTGTCTGGATGGTGATGTATTACATCCAGGTCAGAGGTTCCTGTCAGTCTGTCTGGATGGTGATGTATTACATCCAGGTCAGAGGTTCCTGTCAGTCTGTCTGGATGGTGATGTATTACATCCAGTCAGAGGTTCCTGTCAGTCTGTCTGGATGGTGATGTATTACATCCAGGTCAGAGGTTCCTGTCAGTCTGTCTGGATGGTGATGTATTACATCCAGGTCAGAGGTTCCTGTCAGTCTGTCTGGATGGTGATGTATTACATCCAGTCAGAGGTTCCTGTCAGTCTGTCTGGATGGTGATGTATTACATCCAGGTCAGAGGTTCCTGTCAGTCTGTCTGGATGGTGATGTATTACATCCAGTCAGAGGTTCCTGTCAGTCTGTCTGGATGGTGATGTATTACATCCAGAGGTTCCTGTCAGTCTGTCTGGATGGTGATGTATTACATCCAGTCAGAGGTTCCTGTCAGTCTGTCTGGATGGTGATGTATTACATCCAGGTCAGAGGTTCCTGTCAGTCTGTCTGGATGGTGATGTATTACATCCAGTCAGAGGTTCCTGTCAGTCTGTCTGGATGGTGATGTATTACATCCAGGTCAGAGGTTCCTGTCAGTCTGTCTGGATGGTGATGTATTACATCCAGGTCAGAGGTTCCTGTCAGTCTGTCTGGATGGTGATGTATTACATCCAGGTCAGAGGTTCCTGTCAGTCTGTCTGGATGGTGATGTATTACATCCAGGTCAGAGGTTCCTGTCAGTCTGTCTGGATGGTGATGTATTACATCCAGGTCAGAGGTTCCTGTCAGTCTGTCTGGATGGTGATGTATTACATCCAGTCAGAGGTTCCTGTCAGTCTGTCTGGATGGTGATGTATTACATCCAGGTCAGAGGTTCCTGTCAGTCTGTCTGGATGGTGATGTATTACATCCAGTCAGAGGTTCCTGTCAGTCTGTCTGGATGGTGATGTATTACATCCAGGTCAGAGGTTCCTGTCAGTCTGTCTGGATGGTGATGTATTACATCCAGGTCAGAGGTTCCTGTCAGTCTGTCTGGATGGTGATGTATTACATCCAGGTCAGAGGTTCCTGTCAGTCTGTCTGGATGGTGATGTATTACATCCAGTCAGAGGTTCCTGTCAGTCTGTCTGGATGGTGATGTATTACATCCAGGTCAGAGGTTCCTGTCAGTCTGTCTGGATGGTGATGTATTACATCCAGTCAGAGGTTCCTGTCAGTCTGTCTGGATGGTGACTGTATTACATCCAGGTCAGAGGTTCCTGTCAGTCTGTCTGGATGGTGATGTATTACATCCAGGTCAGAGGTTCCTGTCAGTCTGTCTGGATGGTGATGTATTACATCCAGGTCAGAGGTTCCTGTCAGTCTGTCTGGATGGTGATGTATTACATCCAGGTCAGAGGTTCCTGTCAGTCTGTCTGGATGGTGATGTATTACATCCAGGTCAGAGGTTCCTGTCAGTCTGTCTGGATGGTGATGTATTACATCCAGGTCAGAGGTTCCTGTCAGTCTGTCTGGATGGTGATGTATTACATCCAGTCAGAGGTTCCTGTCAGTCTGTCTGGATGGTGATGTATTACATCCAGGTCAGAGGTTCCTGTCAGTCTGTCTGGATGGTGATGTATTACATCCAGTCAGAGGTTCCTGTCAGTCTGTCTGGATGGTGATGTATTACATCCAGGTCAGAGGTTCCTGTCAGTCTGTCTGGATGGTGATGTATTACATCCAGGTCAGAGGTTCCTGTCAGTCTGTCTGGATGGTGATGTATTACATCCAGGTCAGAGGTTCCTGTCAGTCTGTCTGGATGGTGACTGTATTACATCCAGGTCAGAGGTTCCTGTCAGTCTGTCTGGATGGTGATGTATTACATCCAGGTCAGAGGTTCCTGTCAGTCTGTCTGGATGGTGACTGTATTACATCCAGGTCAGAGGTTCCTGTCAGTCTGTCTGGATGGTGATGTATTACATCCAGGTCAGAGGTTCCTGTCAGTCTGTCTGGATGGTGATGTATTACATCCAGGTCAGAGGTTCCTGTCAGTCTGTCTGGATGGTGATGTATTACATCCAGGTCAGAGGTTCCTGTCAGTCTGTCTGGATGGTGATGTATTACATCCAGGTCAGAGGTTCCTGTCAGTCTGTCTGGATGGTGATGTATTACATCCAGGTCAGAGGTTCCTGTCAGTCTGTCTGGATGGTGACTGTATTACATCCAGGTCAGAGGTTCCTGTCAGTCTGTCTGGATGGTGATGTATTACATCCAGGTCAGAGGTTCCTGTCAGTCTGTCTGGATGGTGATGTATTACATCCAGGTCAGAGGTTCCTGTCAGTCTGTCTGGATGGTGATGTATTACATCCAGGTCAGAGGTTCCTGTCAGTCTGTCTGGATGGTGATGTATTACATCCAGTCAGAGGTTCCTGTCAGTCTGTCTGGATGGTGATGTATTACATCCAGGTCAGAGGTTCCTGTCAGTCTGTCTGGATGGTGATGTATTACATCCAGGTCAGAGGTTCCTGTCAGTCTGTCTGGATGGTGATGTATTACATCCAGAGGTTCCTGTCAGTCTGTCTGGATGGTGATGTATTACATCCAGGTCAGAGGTTCCTGTCAGTCTGTCTGGATGGTGATGTATTACATCCAGGTCAGAGGTTCCTGTCAGTCTGTCTGGATGGTGATGTATTACATCCAGTCAGAGGTTCCTGTCAGTCTGTCTGGATGGTGATGTATTACATCCAGGTCAGAGGTTCCTGTCAGTCTGTCTGGATGGTGATGTATTACATCCAGGTCAGAGGTTCCTGTCAGTCTGTCTGGATGGTGACTGTATTACATCCAGGTCAGAGGTTCCTGTCAGTCTGTCTGGATGGTGATGTATTACATCCAGGTCAGAGGTTCCTGTCAGTCTGTCTGGATGGTGATGTATTACATCCAGGTCAGAGGTTCCTGTCAGTCTGTCTGGATGGTGATGTATTACATCCAGTCAGAGGTTCCTGTCAGTCTGTCTGGATGGTGACTGTATTACATCCAGGTCAGAGGTTCCTGTCAGTCTGTCTGGATGGTGATGTATTACATCCAGGTCAGAGGTTCCTGTCAGTCTGTCTGGATGGTGATGTATTACATCCAGGTCAGAGGTTCCTGTCAGTCTGTCTGGATGGTGACTGTATTACATCCAGGTCAGAGGTTCCTGTCAGTCTGTCTGGATGGTGATGTATTACATCCAGTCAGAGGTTCCTGTCAGTCTGTCTGGATGGTGATGTATTACATCCAGGTCAGAGGTTCCTGTCAGTCTGTCTGGATGGTGATGTATTACATCCAGTCAGAGGTTCCTGTCAGTCTGTCTGGATGGTGATGTATTACATCCAGGTCAGAGGTTCCTGTCAGTCTGTCTGGATGGTGATGTATTACATCCAGGTCAGAGGTTCCTGTCAGTCTGTCTGGATGGTGATGTATTACATCCAGGTCAGAGGTTCCTGTCAGTCTGTCTGGATGGTGATGTATTACATCCAGGTCAGAGGTTCCTGTCAGTCTGTCTGGATGGTGATGTATTACATCCAGTCAGAGGTTCCTGTCAGTCTGTCTGGATGGTGATGTATTACATCCAGGTCAGAGGTTCCTGTCAGTCTGTCTGGATGGTGATGTATTACATCCAGGTCAGAGGTTCCTGTCAGTCTGTCTGGATGGTGATGTATTACATCCAGGTCAGAGGTTCCTGTCAGTCTGTCTGGATGGTGATGTATTACATCCAGTCAGAGGTTCCTGTCAGTCTGTCTGGATGGTGATGTATTACATCCAGGTCAGAGGTTCCTGTCAGTCTGTCTGGATGGTGATGTATTACATCCAGGTCAGAGGTTCCTGTCAGTCTGTCTGGATGGTGATGTATTACATCCAGAGGTTCCTGTCAGTCTGTCTGGATGGTGATGTATTACATCCAGGTCAGAGGTTCCTGTCAGTCTGTCTGGATGGTGATGTATTACATCCAGGTCAGAGGTTCCTGTCAGTCTGTCTGGATGGTGATGTATTACATCCAGTCAGAGGTTCCTGTCAGTCTGTCTGGATGGTGATGTATTACATCCAGGTCAGAGGTTCCTGTCAGTCTGTCTGGATGGTGATGTATTACATCCAGGTCAGAGGTTCCTGTCAGTCTGTCTGGATGGTGACTGTATTACATCCAGGTCAGAGGTTCCTGTCAGTCTGTCTGGATGGTGATGTATTACATCCAGGTCAGAGGTTCCTGTCAGTCTGTCTGGATGGTGATGTATTACATCCAGGTCAGAGGTTCCTGTCAGTCTGTCTGGATGGTGATGTATTACATCCAGTCAGAGGTTCCTGTCAGTCTGTCTGGATGGTGATGTATTACATCCAGGTCAGAGGTTCCTGTCAGTCTGTCTGGATGGTGATGTATTACATCCAGGTCAGAGGTTCCTGTCAGTCTGTCTGGATGGTGATGTATTACATCCAGTCAGAGGTTCCTGTCAGTCTGTCTGGATGGTGATGTATTACATCCAGGTCAGAGGTTCCTGTCAGTCTGTCTGGATGGTGACTGTATTACATCCAGTCAGAGGTTCCTGTCAGTCTGTCTGGATGGTGATGTATTACATCCAGGTCAGAGGTTCCTGTCAGTCTGTCTGGATGGTGATGTATTACATCCAGGTCAGAGGTTCCTGTCAGTCTGTCTGGATGGTGATGTATTACATCCAGTCAGAGGTTCCTGTCAGTCTGTCTGGATGGTGATGTATTACATCCAGGTCAGAGGTTCCTGTCAGTCTGTCTGGATGGTGACTGTATTACATCCAGGTCAGAGGTTCCTGTCAGTCTGTCTGGATGGTGATGTATTACATCCAGGTCAGAGGTTCCTGTCAGTCTGTCTGGATGGTGATGTATTACATCCAGGTCAGAGGTTCCTGTCAGTCTGTCTGGATGGTGATGTATTACATCCAGGTCAGAGGTTCCTGTCAGTCTGTCTGGATGGTGATGTATTACATCCAGGTCAGAGGTTCCTGTCAGTCTGTCTGGATGGTGATGTATTACATCCAGGTCAGAGGTTCTGTCAGTCTGTCTGGATGGTGATGTATTACATCCAGGTCAGAGGTTCCTGTCAGTCTGTCTGGATGGTGATGTATTACATCCAGGTCAGAGGTTCCTGTCAGTCTGTCTGGATGGTGACTGTATTACATCCAGGTCAGAGGTTCCTGTCAGTCTGTCTGGATGGTGATGTATTACATCCAGGTCAGAGGTTCCTGTCAGTCTGTCTGGATGGTGACTGTATTACATCCAGGTCAGAGGTTCCTGTCAGTCTGTCTGGATGGTGACTGTATTACATCCAGGTCAGAGGTTCCTGTCAGTCTGTCTGGATGGTGATGTATTACATCCAGAGGTTCCTGTCAGTCTGTCTGGATGGTGATGTATTACATCCAGTCAGAGGTTCCTGTCAGTCTGTCTGGATGGTGATGTATTACATCCAGGTCAGAGGTTCCTGTCAGTCTGTCTGGATGGTGACTGTATTACATCCAGGTCAGAGGTTCCTGTCAGTCTGTCTGGATGGTGGCTGTATTACATCCAGTCAGAGGTTCCTGTCAGTCTGTCTGGATGGTGATGTATTACATCCAGGTCAGAGGTTCCTGTCAGTCTGTCTGGATGGTGATGTATTACATCCAGGTCAGAGGTTCCTGTCAGTTTGTCTGGGTGGTGATGTATTACATCCAGTCAGAGGTTCCTGTCAGTCTGTCTGGATGGTGATGTATTACATCCAGGTCAGAGGTTCCTGTCAGTCTGTCTGGATGGTGATGTATTACATCCAGGTCAGAGGTTCCTGTCAGTCTGTCTGGATGGTGATGTATTACATCCAGGTCAGAGGTTCCTGTCAGTCTGTCTGGATGGTGATGTATTACATCCAGGTCAGAGGTTCCTGTCAGTCTGTCTGGATGGTGATGTATTACATCCAGTCAGAGGTTCCTGTCAGTCTGTCTGGATGGTGATGTATTACATCCAGGTCAGAGGTTCCTGTCAGTCTGTCTGGATGGTGACTGTATTACATCCAGGTCAGAGGTTCCTGTCAGTCTGTCTGGATGGTGATGTATTACATCCAGTCAGAGGTTCCTGTCAGTCTGTCTGGATGGTGATGTATTACATCCAGGTCAGAGGTTCCTGTCAGTCTGTCTGGATGGTGATGTATTACATCCAGGTCAGAGGTTCCTGTCAGTCTGTCTGGATGGTGATGTATTACATCCAGGTCAGAGGTTCCTGTCAGTCTGTCTGGATGGTGATGTATTACATCCAGGTCAGAGGTTCCTGTCAGTCTGTCTGGATGGTGATGTATTACATCCAGGTCAGAGGTTCCTGTCAGTCTGTCTGGATGGTGATGTATTACATCCAGTCAGAGGTTCCTGTCAGTCTGTCTGGATGGTGATGTATTACATCCAGGTCAGAGGTTCCTGTCAGTCTGTCTGGATGGTGATGTATTACATCCAGGTCAGAGGTTCCTGTCAGTCTGTCTGGATGGTGATGTATTACATCCAGGTCAGAGGTTCCTGTCAGTCTGTCTGGATGGTGATGTATTACATCCAGGTCAGAGGTTCCTGTCAGTCTGTCTGGATGGTGATGTATTACATCCAGTCAGAGGTTCCTGTCAGTCTGTCTGGATGGTGATGTATTACATCCAGGTCAGAGGTTCCTGTCAGTCTGTCTGGATGGTGATGTATTACATCCAGTCAGAGGTTCCTGTCAGTCTGTCTGGATGGTGATGTATTACATCCAGGTCAGAGGTTCCTGTCAGTCTGTCTGGATGGTGATGTATTACATCCAGTCAGAGGTTCCTGTCAGTCTGTCTGGATGGTGATGTATTACATCCAGTCAGAGGTTCCTGTCAGTCTGTCTGGATGGTGATGTATTACATCCAGGTCAGAGGTTCCTGTCAGTCTGTCTGGATGGTGATGTATTACATCCAGGTCAGAGGTTCCTGTCAGTCTGTCTGGATGGTGATGTATTACATCCAGTCAGAGGTTCCTGTCAGTCTGTCTGGATGGTGATGTATTACATCCAGGTCAGAGGTTCCTGTCAGTCTGTCTGGATGGTGATGTATTACATCCAGGTCAGAGGTTCCTGTCAGTCTGTCTGGATGGTGATGTATTACATCCAGGTCAGAGGTTCCTGTCAGTCTGTCTGGATGGTGATGTATTACATCCAGTCAGAGGTTCCTGTCAGTCTGTCTGGATGGTGATGTATTACATCCAGGTCAGAGGTTCCTGTCAGTCTGTCTGGATGGTGACTGTATTACATCCAGGTCAGAGGTTCCTGTCAGTCTGTCTGGATGGTGATGTATTACATCCAGTCAGAGGTTCCTGTCAGTCTGTCTGGATGGTGATGTATTACATCCAGGTCAGAGGTTCCTGTCAGTCTGTCTGGATGGTGATGTATTACATCCAGGTCAGAGGTTCCTGTCAGTCTGTCTGGATGGTGATGTATTACATCCAGGTCAGAGGTTCCTGTCAGTCTGTCTGGATGGTGATGTATTACATCCAGGTCAGAGGTTCCTGTCAGTCTGTCTGGATGGTGATGTATTACATCCAGCGAGGTTCCTGTCAGTCTGTCTGGATGGTGATGTATTACATCCAGTCAGAGGTTCCTGTCAGTCTGTCTGGATGGTGATGTATTACATCCAGGTCAGAGGTTCCTGTCAGTCTGTCTGGATGGTGATGTATTACATCCAGGTCAGAGGTTCCTGTCAGTCTGTCTGGATGGTGATGTATTACATCCAGGTCAGAGGTTCCTGTCAGTCTGTCTGGATGGTGATGTATTACATCCAGGTCAGAGGTTCCTGTCAGTCTGTCTGGATGGTGATGTATTACATCCAGGTCAGAGGTTCCTGTCAGTCTGTCTGGATGGTGATGTATTACATCCAGGTCAGAGGTTCCTGTCAGTCTGTCTGGATGGTGATGTATTACATCCAGGTCAGAGGTTCCTGTCAGTCTGTCTGGATGGTGATGTATTACATCCAGTCAGAGGTTCCTGTCAGTCTGTCTGGATGGTGATGTATTACATCCAGGTCAGAGGTTCCTGTCAGTCTGTCTGGATGGTGATGTATTACATCCAGGTCAGAGGTTCCTGTCAGTCTGTCTGGATGGTGATGTATTACATCCGGTCAGAGGTTCCTGTCAGTCTGTCTGGATGGTGATGTATTACATCCAGGTCAGAGGTTCCTGTCAGTCTGTCTGGATGGTGATGTATTACATCCAGGTCAGAGGTTCCTGTCAGTCTGTCTGGATGGTGATGTATTACATCCAGGTCAGAGGTTCCTGTCAGTCTGTCTGGATGGTGATGTATTACATCCAGGTCAGAGGTTCCTGTCAGTCTGTCTGGATGGTGATGTATTACATCCAGGTCAGAGGTTCCTGTCAGTCTGTCTGGATGGTGATGTATTACATCCAGGTCAGAGGTTCCTGTCAGTCTGTCTGGATGGTGATGTATTACATCCAGGTCAGAGGTTCCTGTCAGTCTGTCTGGATGGTGATGTATTACATCCAGGTCAGAGGTTCCTGTCAGTCTGTCTGGATGGTGATGTATTACATCCAGGTTCCTGTCAGTCTGTCTGGATGGTGATGTATTACATCCAGGTCAGAGGTTCCTGTCAGTCTGTCTGGATGGTGATGTATTACATCCAGGTCAGAGGTTCCTGTCAGTCTGTCTGGATGGTGATGTATTACATCCAGAGGTTCCTGTCAGTCTGTCTGGATGGTGATGTATTACATCCAGGTCAGAGGTTCCTGTCAGTCTGTCTGGATGGTGATGTATTACATCCAGGTCAGAGGTTCCTGTCAGTCTGTCTGGATGGTGATGTATTACATCCAGGTCAGAGGTTCCTGTCAGTCTGTCTGGATGGTGATGTATTACATCCAGGTCAGAGGTTCCTGTCAGTCTGTCTGGATGGTGATGTATTACATCCAGGTCAGAGGTTCCTGTCAGTCTGTCTGGATGGTGATGTATTACATCCAGGTCAGAGGTTCCTGTCAGTCTGTCTGGATGGTGACTGTATTACATCCAGGTCAGAGGTTCCTGTCAGTCTGTCTGGATGGTGATGTATTACATCCAGGTCAGAGGTTCCTGTCAGTCTGTCTGGATGGTGACTGTATTACATCCAGGTCAGAGGTTCCTGTCAGTCTGTCTGGATGGTGATGTATTACATCCAGTCAGAGGTTCCTGTCAGTCTGTCTGGATGGTGATGTATTACATCCAGGTCAGAGGTTCCTGTCAGTCTGTCTGGATGGTGACTGTATTACATCCAGTCAGAGGTTCCTGTCAGTCTGTCTGGATGGTGATGTATTACATCCAGGTCAGAGGTTCCTGTCAGTCTGTCTGGATGGTGATGTATTACATCCAGGTCAGAGGTTCCTGTCAGTCTGTCTGGATGGTGATGTATTACATCCAGTCAGAGGTTCCTGTCAGTCTGTCTGGATGGTGATGTATTACATCCAGGTCAGAGGTTCCTGTCAGTCTGTCTGGATGGTGATGTATTACATCCAGGTCAGAGGTTCCTGTCAGTCTGTCTGGATGGTGATGTATTACATCCAGTCAGAGGTTCCTGTCAGTCTGTCTGGATGGTGATGTATTACATCCAGGTCAGAGGTTCCTGTCAGTCTGTCTGGATGGTGATGTATTACATCCAGTCAGAGGTTCCTGTCAGTCTGTCTGGATGGTGATGTATTACATCCAGGTCAGAGGTTCCTGTCAGTCTGTCTGGATGGTGATGTATTACATCCAGGTCAGAGGTTCCTGTCAGTCTGTCTGGATGGTGATGTATTACATCCAGGTCAGAGGTTCCTGTCAGTCTGTCTGGATGGTGATGTATTACATCCAGTCAGAGGTTCCTGTCAGTCTGTCTGGATGGTGATGTATTACATCCAGGTCAGAGGTTCCTGTCAGTCTGTCTGGATGGTGATGTATTACATCCAGGTCAGAGGTTCCTGTCAGTCTGTCTGGATGGTGATGTATTACATCCAGTCAGAGGTTCCTGTCAGTCTGTCTGGATGGTGATGTATTACATCCAGGTCAGAGGTTCCTGTCAGTCTGTCTGGATGGTGATGTATTACATCCAGGTCAGAGGTTCCTGTCAGTCTGTCTGGATGGTGATGTATTACATCCAGTCAGAGGTTCCTGTCAGTCTGTCTGGATGGTGATGTATTACATCCAGGTCAGAGGTTCCTGTCAGTCTGTCTGGATGGTGATGTATTACATCCAGTCAGAGGTTCCTGTCAGTCTGTCTGGATGGTGATGTATTACATCCAGGTCAGAGGTTCCTGTCAGTCTGTCTGGATGGTGATGTATTACATCCAGGTCAGAGGTTCCTGTCAGTCTGTCTGGATGGTGATGTATTACATCCAGGTCAGAGGTTCCTGTCAGTCTGTCTGGATGGTGATGTATTACATCCAGTCAGAGGTTCCTGTCAGTCTGTCTGGATGGTGATGTATTACATCCAGGTCAGAGGTTCCTGTCAGTCTGTCTGGATGGTGATGTATTACATCCAGGTCAGAGGTTCCTGTCAGTCTGTCTGGATGGTGATGTATTACATCCAGTCAGAGGTTCCTGTCAGTCTGTCTGGATGGTGATGTATTACATCCAGGTCAGAGGTTCCTGTCAGTCTGTCTGGATGGTGATGTATTACATCCAGGTCAGAGGTTCCTGTCAGTCTGTCTGGATGGTGATGTATTACATCCAGTCAGAGGTTCCTGTCAGTCTGTCTGGATGGTGATGTATTACATCCAGGTCAGAGGTTCCTGTCAGTCTGTCTGGATGGTGATGTATTACATCCAGTCAGAGGTTCCTGTCAGTCTGTCTGGATGGTGATGTATTACATCCAGGTCAGAGGTTCCTGTCAGTCTGTCTGGATGGTGACTGTATTACATCCAGGTCAGAGGTTCCTGTCAGTCTGTCTGGATGGTGATGTATTACATCCAGGTCAGAGGTTCCTGTCAGTCTGTCTGGATGGTGATGTATTACATCCAGGTCAGAGGTTCCTGTCAGTCTGTCTGGATGGTGATGTATTACATCCAGGTCAGAGGTTCCTGTCAGTCTGTCTGGATGGTGATGTATTACATCCAGTCAGAGGTTCCTGTCAGTCTGTCTGGATGGTGATGTATTACATCCAGGTCAGAGGTTCCTGTCAGTCTGTCTGGATGGTGATGTATTACATCCAGGTCAGAGGTTCCTGTCAGTCTGTCTGGATGGTGATGTATTACATCCAGTCAGAGGTTCCTGTCAGTCTGTCTGGATGGTGACTGTATTACATCCAGGTCAGAGGTTCCTGTCAGTCTGTCTGGATGGTGATGTATTACATCCAGTCAGAGGTTCCTGTCAGTCTGTCTGGATGGTGATGTATTACATCCAGGTCAGAGGTTCCTGTCAGTCTGTCTGGATGGTGACTGTATTACATCCAGGTCAGAGGTTCCTGTCAGTCTGTCTGGATGGTGATGTATTACATCCAGTCAGAGGTTCCTGTCAGTCTGTCTGGATGGTGATGTATTACATCCAGGTCAGAGGTTCCTGTCAGTCTGTCTGGATGGTGATGTATTACATCCAGGTCAGAGGTTCCTGTCAGTCTGTCTGGATGGTGATGTATTACATCCAGGTCAGAGGTTCCTGTCAGTCTGTCTGGATGGTGATGTATTACATCCAGGTCAGAGGTTCCTGTCAGTCTGTCTGGATGGTGATGTATTACATCCAGTCAGAGGTTCCTGTCAGTCTGTCTGGATGGTGATGTATTACATCCAGGTCAGAGGTTCCTGTCAGTCTGTCTGGATGGTGATGTATTACATCCAGTCAGAGGTTCCTGTCAGTCTGTCTGGATGGTGATGTATTACATCCAGTCAGAGGTTCCTGTCAGTCTGTCTGGATGGTGATGTATTACATCCAGGTCAGAGGTTCCTGTCAGTCTGTCTGGATGGTGATGTATTACATCCAGGTCAGAGGTTCCTGTCAGTCTGTCTGGATGGTGATGTATTACATCCAGGTCAGAGGTTCCTGTCAGTCTGTCTGGATGGTGATGTATTACATCCAGTCAGAGGTTCCTGTCAGTCTGTCTGGATGGTGATGTATTACATCCAGGTCAGAGGTTCCTGTCAGTCTGTCTGGATGGTGACTGTATTACATCCAGGTCAGAGGTTCCTGTCAGTCTGTCTGGATGGTGATGTATTACATCCAGTCAGAGGTTCCTGTCAGTCTGTCTGGATGGTGATGTATTACATCCAGGTCAGAGGTTCCTGTCAGTCTGTCTGGATGGTGATGTATTACATCCAGGTCAGAGGTTCCTGTCAGTCTGTCTGGATGGTGATGTATTACATCCAGGTCAGAGGTTCCTGTCAGTCTGTCTGGATGGTGATGTATTACATCCAGTCAGAGGTTCCTGTCAGTCTGTCTGGATGGTGATGTATTACATCCAGAGGTTCCTGTCAGTCTGTCTGGATGGTGATGTATTACATCCAGGTCAGAGGTTCCTGTCAGTCTGTCTGGATGGTGATGTATTACATCCAGTCAGAGGTTCCTGTCAGTCTGTCTGGATGGTGATGTATTACATCCAGGTCAGAGGTTCCTGTCAGTCTGTCTGGATGGTGATGTATTACATCCAGGTCAGAGGTTCCTGTCAGTCTGTCTGGATGGTGATGTATTACATCCAGGTCAGAGGTTCCTGTCAGTCTGTCTGGATGGTGATGTATTACATCCAGTCAGAGGTTCCTGTCAGTCTGTCTGGATGGTGATGTATTACATCCAGGTCAGAGGTTCCTGTCAGTCTGTCTGGATGGTGATGTATTACATCCAGTCAGAGGTTCCTGTCAGTCTGTCTGGATGGTGATGTATTACATCCAGGTCAGAGGTTCCTGTCAGTCTGTCTGGATGGTGATGTATTACATCCAGGTCAGAGGTTCCTGTCAGTCTGTCTGGATGGTGATGTATTACATCCAGTCAGAGGTTCCTGTCAGTCTGTCTGGATGGTGATGTATTACATCCAGGTCAGAGGTTCCTGTCAGTCTGTCTGGATGGTGACTGTATTACATCCAGGTCAGAGGTTCCTGTCAGTCTGTCTGGATGGTGATGTATTACATCCAGTCAGAGGTTCCTGTCAGTCTGTCTGGATGGTGATGTATTACATCCAGGTCAGAGGTTCCTGTCAGTCTGTCTGGATGGTGATGTATTACATCCAGGTCAGAGGTTCCTGTCAGTCTGTCTGGATGGTGATGTATTACATCCAGGTCAGAGGTTCCTGTCAGTCTGTCTGGATGGTGATGTATTACATCCAGTCAGAGGTTCCTGTCAGTCTGTCTGGATGGTGATGTATTACATCCAGGTCAGAGGTTCCTGTCAGTCTGTCTGGATGGTGATGTATTACATCCAGGTCAGAGGTTCCTGTCAGTCTGTCTGGATGGTGATGTATTACATCCAGTCAGAGGTTCCTGTCAGTCTGTCTGGATGGTGATGTATTACATCCAGGTCAGAGGTTCCTGTCAGTCTGTCTGGATGGTGATGTATTACATCCAGGTCAGAGGTTCCTGTCAGTCTGTCTGGATGGTGATGTATTACATCCAGGTCAGAGGTTCCTGTCAGTCTGTCTGGATGGTGATGTATTACATCCAGGTCAGAGGTTCCTGTCAGTCTGTCTGGATGGTGATGTATTACATCCAGGTCAGAGGTTCCTGTCAGTCTGTCTGGATGGTGATGTATTACATCCAGTCAGAGGTTCCTGTCAGTCTGTCTGGATGGTGATGTATTACATCCAGGTCAGAGGTTCCTGTCAGTCTGTCTGGATGGTGATGTATTACATCCAGTCAGAGGTTCCTGTCAGTCTGTCTGGATGGTGATGTATTACATCCAGGTCAGAGGTTCCTGTCAGTCTGTCTGGATGGTGATGTATTACATCCAGGTCAGAGGTTCCTGTCAGTCTGTCTGGATGGTGATGTATTACATCCAGAGGTTCCTGTCAGTCTGTCTGGATGGTGATGTATTACATCCAGGTCAGAGGTTCCTGTCAGTCTGTCTGGATGGTGATGTATTACATCCAGGTCAGAGGTTCCTGTCAGTCTGTCTGGATGGTGATGTATTACATCCAGTCAGAGGTTCCTGTCAGTCTGTCTGGATGGTGATGTATTACATCCAGGTCAGAGGTTCCTGTCAGTCTGTCTGGATGGTGATGTATTACATCCAGGTCAGAGGTTCCTGTCAGTCTGTCTGGATGGTGATGTATTACATCCAGGTCAGAGGTTCCTGTCAGTCTGTCTGGATGGTGACTGTATTACATCCAGGTCAGAGGTTCCTGTCAGTCTGTCTGGATGGTGATGTATTACATCCAGGTCAGAGGTTCCTGTCAGTCTGTCTGGATGGTGATGTATTACATCCAGGTCAGAGGTTCCTGTCAGTCTGTCTGGATGGTGATGTATTACATCCAGTCAGAGGTTCCTGTCAGTCTGTCTGGATGGTGATGTATTACATCCAGGTCAGAGGTTCCTGTCAGTCTGTCTGGATGGTGATGTATTACATCCAGGTCAGAGGTTCCTGTCAGTCTGTCTGGATGGTGATGTATTACATCCAGTCAGAGGTTCCTGTCAGTCTGTCTGGATGGTGATGTATTACATCCAGGTCAGAGGTTCCTGTCAGTCTGTCTGGATGGTGATGTATTACATCCAGGTCAGAGGTTCCTGTCAGTCTGTCTGGATGGTGATGTATTACATCCAGTCAGAGGTTCCTGTCAGTCTGTCTGGATGGTGATGTATTACATCCAGGTCAGAGGTTCCTGTCAGTCTGTCTGGATGGTGATGTATTACATCCAGGTCAGAGGTTCCTGTCAGTCTGTCTGGATGGTGATGTATTACATCCAGGTCAGAGGTTCCTGTCAGTCTGTCTGGATGGTGGCTGTATTACATCCAGGTCAGAGGTTCCTGTCAGTCTGTCTGGATGGTGATGTATTACATCCAGGTCAGAGGTTCCTGTCAGTCTGTCTGGATGGTGATGTATTACATCCAGTCAGAGGTTCCTGTCAGTCTGTCTGGATGGTGATGTATTACATCCAGTCAGAGGTTCCTGTCAGTCTGTCTGGATGGTGATGTATTACATCCAGGTCAGAGGTTCCTGTCAGTCTGTCTGGATGGTGATGTATTACATCCAGTCAGAGGTTCCTGTCAGTCTGTCTGGATGGTGATGTATTACATCCAGTCAGAGGTTCCTGTCAGTCTGTCTGGATGGTGACTGTATTACATCCAGGTCAGAGGTTCCTGTCAGTCTGTCTGGATGGTGATGTATTACATCCAGGTCAGAGGTTCCTGTCAGTCTGTCTGGATGGTGATGTATTACATCCAGGTCAGAGGTTCCTGTCAGTCTGTCTGGATGGTGGCTGTATTACATCCAGGTCAGAGGTTCCTGTCAGTCTGTCTGGATGGTGATGTATTACATCCAGTCAGAGGTTCCTGTCAGTCTGTCTGGATGGTGATGTATTACATCCAGGTCAGAGGTTCCTGTCAGTCTGTCTGGATGGTGATGTATTACATCCAGGTCAGAGGTTCCTGTCAGTCTGTCTGGATGGTGATGTATTACATCCAGTCAGAGGTTCCTGTCAGTCTGTCTGGATGGTGATGTATTACATCCAGTCAGAGGTTCCTGTCAGTCTGTCTGGATGGTGATGTATTACATCCAGGTCAGAGGTTCCTGTCAGTCTGTCTGGATGGTGATGTATTACATCCAGGTCAGAGGTTCCTGTCAGTCTGTCTGGATGGTGATGTATTACATCCAGGTCAGAGGTTCCTGTCAGTCTGTCTGGATGGTGATGTATTACATCCAGGTCAGAGGTTCCTGTCAGTCTGTCTGGATGGTGATGTATTACATCCAGGTCAGAGGTTCCTGTCAGTCTGTCTGGATGGTGATGTATTACATCCAGGTCAGAGGTTCCTGTCAGTCTGTCTGGATGGTGATGTATTACATCCAGTCAGAGGTTCCTGTCAGTCTGTCTGGATGGTGATGTATTACATCCAGGTCAGAGGTTCCTGTCAGTCTGTCTGGATGGTGACTGTATTACATCCAGTCAGAGGTTCCTGTCAGTCTGTCTGGATGGTGACTGTATTACATCGTCAGAGGTTCCTGTCAGTCTGTCTGGATGGTGACTGTATATATGTGTATGTGTAACTCATCCTTATGAACGACTTCCTGCAGAAGAGGTTACTCGACCAGTCAGCAGCCAATATGCCAGTTAAATAATTGGTGAAATTATAAATTGTTTAAAGTTAATATCAGTAGTAGGTCGGTGCTCAATATATAATATAATCAGTATCATATAACAATGTTCATCATCAGCTCTGTTTGGCGCGTTGATAACACATTTACCTTTCGATTAGACGACCGGCGTTGTAATGGCAGACGGTATCGTGATGACATCTCATTCTAACCAATAAAAGGACATATAAATACATGGGGATTTAGTTTCGGTATCAGACTAACTTTATCTTATGATTTTGTTTGCAGAGCTTACAGGCTGGCAGTTTATCGCCAGTTCACCCTGTGGGCACAAGGGAGAATTGGACGAGGTGTACAGCGTCTCATCCCTGCGTGCGTAATTTCTTCCACAAGGTGTGCATAGTCAGAAGTAAAGGCATTGAATAAAAGTTTGAATAAAACCAGTTAATTGCGTAAATCTAGCCTAGCCTGAGACAAAGACCTAATGCCTGCGCCTAATGTAAAAATAGTATTGGATAGCTTGTCCACTATAACAGCAGGTTCAAGCTTCTTAGGGCTGAGATCCCGTTAACGGGATCGATATGACAACAGCCAGTGAAAGTGCAGGGCGCCAAATTCAAATCAACAGAAATCCCATAATTAAAATTCTTCAAACATACAAGTATTTCACACCATTTCCATTTTAAAGATACACTTCTTGTTAATCCCACCACAGTGTCCGATTTCAAATAGGCTTTACGATGAAAGCACCACAAACTATTATGTTTGGTGAGTGCCAAGTCACAGAAAAACACAGCCATTTTTTCCAGCCAAAGAGAGGAGTCACAAAAATCAGAAATAGAGATAGAATTAATCACAAACCTTTGATGATCTTCATCAGATGACACTCATAGGACTTCATGTAACACAATAAATGTATGTTTTGTTCGATAAAGTTCATATTTATATAAAAAAATCTCAGTATACATTGACTCGTTATGTTCAGTAGTTCCAAAAACATCCGGTGATTTTGCAGAGAGCATCAATTTACAGAAATACTCATCATAAATGTTGGTGAAATGTTCTGGTCAACTTCTTATGGCTGGGGGCAGTATTGAGTAGCATGGATGAAAGGTGCACAGAGGTGCCCAGAGTAAACGGCCTGCTCCTATGTCATAGTTGCTAATATATGCATATTATTATTAGTATTGGATAGAAAACACTATGAAGTTTCTAAAACTGTTTGAAGTATGTCTGTGAGTATAACAGAACTCATATGGCAGGCAAAAACCTGAGAAGTTCCACTTTCTGTTTGGATTTTTTCTGGGGGTGGCAGATTTTCAACCAAGCTCTCATTGAAAGTACAGCGAGATATGGATGCGTTTTCACTTCCCACGGCTTCCTCTAGATGTCAACAGTCAATAGAACTTTGTCTGATAACTCTAATGTGAAGGGGGGCCGAAGGAGACAGGAATGAGTAATCACTGCCATGAGGTGACCACGCATTGAACTGGCGCGTTCACGTGAGAGGGAGCTCCGTTCCATCGGTCAACTGAAGTCAATGTAATTCTCCGGTTGGAACGTTATTCAAGATGTATGTTAACAATATACTAAAGATCGATTCAGTACATCGTTTGACATGTTTCTACTGACTGTTACGGAACTTTTGGACATTTCGTCACGTTATAGTGGACGCGCTTTGTGACTTTGGTTAGTGCGTTTGGTAAAAAATTCCAAAGTTGCTAATTAGACATAAATAACGGACATTATCGAACAAATCAAGCATTTATTGTGGACCTGGGATTCCTAGGACTGCATTCTGACGAAGTTCATCAAAGGTAAGGAAACATTTATCATGTATTTTCTGGTTTCTGTTGAGTCCAACATGGCGGCTAATCTGGCTATTGTTCTGAGCTCCGTCTCAGATTATTGCATGGTTTATTTTTCCAAAAAGTTTTTTTGAAATCTGACACAGCGGTTGCATTAAGGAGAGATATATCTTTAATTCCATGTGTATAACTTGTATTATCATCTACATTTATGATGAGTATTTCTGTTGAAACGATGTGGCTATGCAAAATCACTTGATGTTTTTGGAACTAGTGAATGTAACGCGCCAATGTAAACTCAGATTTTTTGATATAAATATAAACTTTATCAAACAAAACATGCATGTATTGTGTAACATGAAGTCCTATGAGTGTCATCTGATGAAGATAATTCAAGGTTAGTGATTCATTTTATCTCTATTTCTGCTTTTTGTGAAGCTATCTTTCGCTGGAAAAATGTCTGTGCTTATTGTGGTTTTGTGGTGACCTAACATAATCGTTTGTAGTGCTTTCGCTGAAAAGCATATTTGAAATCGTACATTTTGGTGGGATTAAAACCTCTTGACACTACAGGGGGTGCTGTTTCAACTTGGACATTTATCGTTCCCAAATTAAACTGCCTCGTACTCAATTCTTGCTCGTACAATATGCATATTATTATTACTATTGGATAGAAAACAATCTCTAGTTTCTAAAACTGTTTGAATTATGTCTGTGGGTGAACCAGAAGTCTTTCTGCAGCGAAATCCATGACAGGAACTGCGAAGGTCTGAAAACGAGGCTCTGTTCTCAGATCAGTTTAAAGCTCTGTATGTATCCTATGGGTCGACATGAACTGCACCCGCCTTCCCCTGGATGTCAGTAACCAATGAGAAGTGGAATGGAGTGTCTACGTAGTTCTCAGAGCTTATAAAAGGCCAAGGAACGAAGTGAGCTTTCTTTTCGTCGTTCATCATTGCGCAAAGCAAGACCTCAAGATGGCATTTTGAAACGCTCAGTTATCGGCATTAGCTATATCCGTCTGTAATTTAATTCGATATAGGTGTTAGAAACATCATAACGAAGTTATTTTAAACCGAGTTATATCAGTTTATGCGAGTATATTGCTATTTTCGGAATTTCCTTAGTATTGCGTTTTGGGGATTTGGGCATGTTGTGGCCACATAGCTATTGTTAGCTGCTAATTCCGAAGTTGAAGACGACGTTTTACAACCAATCAACGATTCTTTTGGACAAAGGACACCTTGCCCAAGATTCTGATGGAAGCTCATCCAAAAGTAAGAGCTATTTATGCTGTTATTCCGTATTTATGTGGAAAAATGTAAACGCATTTGTCCGCCATTATTGCGGCACTAGACTGGCTGTAACGCACACTGTATGTCTAGTAACGTTAATTTTAAAAATCTAACTCAGCGGTTGCATTAATAACTAATGCATCTTTCATTTGCTGTCCAACCTGTATTTTTTTGTCAATCTAATTGATAAATAATCGTAAACTTAGGTGCCTTTCCAAGATGGCGCCGAACAGAATGCATGACCTGTTGCCACTCATCACATTGTATAACCACGATTTGTGCTGCTAAATATGCACATTTTCGAACAAAACCTATATGCATTGTGTAATATGATGTTACAGGACTGTCATCTGACAAAGTATATCAAGGTTAGTCAAAAATTATATATCTTTTGCTGTATTGTTACGATCGCTAACCTGTGCTGCTGGTAAATTGCTTATGTTTCTGGCTATTGTGCTAAGCTAATATAATGCTATATTGTGTTTTCGCTGTAAAACACTTAAAAAATCTGACATATTGGCTGGATTCACAAGATGTTGGGCTTTCATTTGCTGTACGCTGTGTATTTTTCAGAAATGTTTTAAGATGAGTAATTAGGTATTTGACGTTGGTCTCTGTAATTATTCTGGCAGCTTCGGCACTATTTCAGATTGCAGCTGCAATGTAGAACTGTGATTTATACCTGAAATATGCAAATTTTTCTAAAAAAACATATGCTATACAATAAATATGTTATCAGACTGTCATCTTATGAAGTTGTTTCTTGGTTAGTGGCTATTTATATCTTTATTTTGGTCGAATTAGTGATGGCTACTGATGGAGTAAAAAACTGGTGGAGTAAAAAAAGTGGTGTCTTTTGCTAACGTGGTTAGCTAATAGATTTACATATTGTGTCTTCCCTGTAAAACATTTTAAAAATCAGAAATGATGGCTGGATTCACAAGATGTGTATCTTTCATCTGGTGTCTTGGACTTGGGATTTAATGATATTTAGATGCTAGTATTTACTTGTGACGCTATGCTAGGCTATGCTAGTCAGCTTTTTTACTGTGGGGGGTGCTCCCGGATCCGGGTTTGGGAGGAATTAGAGGTTAACAACAAGTTTACCTTTAAAATGATATAAGACACATGAATGTCTGAGGAATTTTAATTATGAGATTTCTGTTGTTTGAATTTGGCGCCCTGCACTGTCACTGGCTGTTGTCATATCATCCCGGTATCGGGATTGCAGCCATAATAAGTTAATTGTTTATGGTTCATTGAACAAGCATGGGAATCAGTGTTTAAAACTTCTTAGGGTTAGGGGGCAGTATTTTCACGTCGGATGAACAGCGTGCCCAAAGTAACCTGCCTGTTACTCAGGCCCACGATGTGCATATATTTAGTAGATTTGGATAGAAAACACTCTGAAGTTTCTAAAACTGTTACAATAATGTCTGTGAGTATAACAGAACTGATTTGGCAGGCGAAACCCCGAGCACCAACCATACCGTGCAAATGTTTTTTGAGGTCATTGTGTTTTTCAATGCATTTCTATGGGAAATCTGATTTATTAGAGCCCAGATTGCAGTTCCTATGGCTTCCACTAGATGTCAACAGTCTTTAGACATTGTTTGATGTTTTTCTTTTCAGAAATGAAGAAGTAGTGTTATTCTTTGTCTTTTCTTTTTCGTGAATGTTGATATTTTTTTTTTCTTCTGTAGTTTGAATTTGGCGCTCTGCAATTTCACTGGATGTTGTCAAATCTATCCTGCTAATGGGATTCGAGCTTAAAAGGCGTGCCGCTAGTGGGACACCTCGACAGCATCACATTGCAGAGCGCCAAATTCAAATTAAATTACTATAAATATTTAACTTTCATGAAATCACAAGTGTAATACATCAAAATACAGCTTAACTTGTTGTTAAGTTGTTGTTGAATAGAAACCTACAAAACCCCCCAAAAATTACTTCCTGAACGGATTTTTCTCAGGTTTTCGCCTGCCAAATCAGTTATGTTATACTCACAGACACTATTTTAACAGTTTTGGAAACTTTAGAGTGTTGTCTATCCAAATCTACCAGTTATATGCATATCATATCTTCTGGGCCCGAGAAGCAGGCAGTTTAATTTGGGCATGCATTTCATCCAAAATCCCGAATGCTGCCCCCTACCCAGAGAAGTTAATCCAGCCGCCGTGTCAGATTTAAAAAAGGCTTTACGGCGAAGGCAAACCATACGATTATCCAAGGACAGCGCCCAGCACACAAAACCATACAAACATTTTCCAGCCATGTAGATTAGTCACAAAAGTCAGAAATAGCAATAAAATTAATCACTTACCTTTGATGATCTTCATATGGTTGCACTCACAAGACTCCATGTTACACAATAAATGTTTGTTTTGTTCGATAAAGTCCCTCTTTATGTCCAAAAACCTCAGTTTATGTTGCCGCATTTTGTTCAGTAATCCATTGGCTCAAATGCGGTCACAACAGGCAGACGAAAAACCAAATCGTACCAGTAAAGTTTGTAGAAACATGTCAAACGATGTTTATAATCAATCATCAGGTTGTTTTCAGTCTAAATAATCAATAATATTTCAAACGGACAATAGCGTCGTCAATATAAAAGAAAAACAAGAAAGGTGCGCTCTAGGTCGTGCGCAGAAAACAGCTCTGGCGACTCTCCACTCACTCAAAGTGGTAATTCTGCCAAATTTTTCAGAATAAAAGCCTGAAACAATGTCTAAAGACTGTTCACAACTAGTGGAAGCCATAGGGAACAGAATCGGGGTCTTATCCCTTTAAATGCTGGATAGGCTTTCAATGGAAAAACACCCATTTCAAAATAATGGCACTTCCTGGATGGATTTTCCTCAGGTTTTCTTCTGCTATATCAGTTCTGCTATACTCACATACATTATTTTGACAGTTTTGGAAACGTTAGAGTGTTTTCTATCCAAATCTACCAATTATATCCATATCCTAGCTTCTGGGCCTGAGTAGTTTACTTTGGGAACGCTTTCCCGGCACTTTCATCTCCTTTGTTTTGTTGACGTTGAGGGAGAGGTTGTTTTCCTACCACCACACTCTGAGTGCTCTCACCTCCTCCCTGTAGGTTTTTCTCATCATTGATGGTAATCAAGCCCATTACTGTTGTGTCGTCTGATGATTGAGTTGGAGGCGTGCATGGCCACACAGTCGTGGGTGAACAGGGAGTACAGGAGGTGGCTGAGCATGCACCCTTGTGGGGCCTCAGTGTTGAGGGTCAGCGAAGTGGAGATGTTGTTTCCTACCTTCACCACCTGGGGGCGGCCTGTCAGGAAGTCCAGGACGTAGTTGCACAAGGCGGGGTTCAGACCCAGGGCCTCCAGCTTGATGATGAGCTTGGAGGGTACTCTGGTGTTGAATGCTGAGCTATAGTCAACGAACAGTATTCCTAGATAGGTATTCCTCTTGTCCAGATGGGATAGGGCAGTGTGCGGTGTGATGGTGATTGCGTCGTCTGTGGACCTGTTTGGGTGGTATGCAAACTGAAGTGGGTTTGGGGTGGCCGGTAAGATGGAGGTGATATGATCCTTGACTAGTCTCTCAAAGCACTTCATGATGACAGAAGTGAGTGCTACGGGCAGTAGTCATTTAGTTCAGTTGTCTTTTCCTTCTTTGGTACAGGAGCAATGGTAACCATCTTGAAGCATGATATACTCTGATAGGGAGCGATTTGAATATGTCCGTAAACACACCAGCCAGCTGGTCTGCGCATGCTCTGAGTGTGTGGCTAGGGATGCCGTCTGTGCCAGCAGCCTTGCCAGGGTTAACACTGAGTTTGTCTGGAAGTGTGACGTCGGCGTCCGTAACGTGGTTGGATTTCTTTTTTGAAGTCCGCGATTTCCTGTAGACCCTGCCACATACGTCTCGTGTCTGAGCCGTTGAAGCACGACTCCACCTTAAACTTTGTAAACAATTCATGGTAACCTCGTAAACGTTTATTTGAAACAGGCACTTAATTTGCTGAAATGTGTGTCGTTGGCCCGGCTATTAAATGGGACAGGTAGCTATTTGAGACTCAGTTTTCTTTTCATTTACTGCTCCCTCAGCAGAAAGATGTGTGGGGTGGTTGACCTGTGGACGACCCCAGTGTGTTATTTGGAGCTCTCTCATTATGACACGCCCCCCCACCACCGGAACCTGGGGACAGAAATGTTTGCGTCTCCAACGTTGTCCTATTTCCTATGCAGTTAACTACTTTTCACCAGGGCCCCAGTCTATATTGTCTATTATAAACTGGGTGGTTCGAGCCCTGAATGCTGATTGGCTGACAGCTGTGGTATATCAGGTCGTATAATACACAGGTGTGACAAAACATACATTTTTACTGCTCTAATTACGTTGGTAACCAGTTTATAATAGCAATAAGGCACCTCTGGGGTTTGTGGTGTATGGCCAATATACCACGGCTAAGGACTATATCCAGGCCAATCCAGGTTGGCCATATACCAAACCCCCTTGGGCCTTATTGCTTAATTATGTTAGCCTGTAGGTGGCTACCTCAGTCCCTTCATCACACATCTGACAGTTTACATAGCATTGACCTTAGAGACCTCACACACTATCATGACCTAGTCAGGAGAGGAGTGGACATGGTATATGGTAGATGATGTGTCCTATCTACGAGTGCTAAAAGTCTCTGAGGATGCTACGACAGGTTTTAGGACGACAGCTACAGTATAGCAGATTCACTGTGTTGTGTTTAGTGTTGTGACGTGCGGCGAGGTCTGTGGCTGGGTAAGCACGGGGTTTTATCAAAGCCAGATTTGCTTTCAACTAAACCTTCACGAAGGCCTAGTTCACCATACCATGGATAGCTGTGACATAGGCTATTTACCAAAATTGACAAACAATTTTCACCAAATGTAAATACCAATGTAGTCAAGATACACAAGCAATAGCCTCAGAAGGTGGCATATTTCATATCATCCGACAAAATGACACACTGCTCAACTCAGCCATATACCGATGTAGCATCCCCATTTACAACTGATAGGTTGACCAATATATGGACACATTTCATCTGAAAAATTAGCAATGCAAACTACATAGCCTTTCACAATGGATTTATAACTCTTACAATACACGACACACACACACACACACACATATAATAATGTGGTCCATTCAGTTGGTATAGCATGGTGCTTGTAACGCTGTAATGAGTACGATGGGAGACAGAGTGCTGGTTTAAAGCGCAGGGCGCAGCAGGTGTTTATTAGTAAAGGACCACAGGAGGAGGCAGGTAGCTGGGTCCAGGGGCAGGCAGAAGGTCATACACAGGAGGAGGCAGGTAGCTGGGTCCAGGGGCAGGCAGAAGGTCATACACAGGAGGAGGCAGGTAGCTGGGTCCAGGGGCAGGCAGAAGGTCATACACAGGAGGAGGCAGGTAGCTGGGTCCAGGGGCAGGCAGAAGGTCATACACAGGAGGAGGCAGGTAGCTGGGTCCAGGGGCAGGCAGAAGGTCATACACAGGAGGAGGCAGGTAGCTGGGTCCAGGGGCAGGCAGAAGGTCATACACAGGAGGAGGCAGGTAGCTGGGTCCAGGGGCAGGCAGAAGGTCATACACAGGAGGAGGCAGGTAGCTGGGTCCAGGGGCAGGCAGAAGGTCATACACAGGAGGAGGCAGGTAGCTGGGTCCAGGGGCAGGCAGAAGGTCATACACAGGAGGAGGCAGGTAGCTGGGTCCAGGGGCAGGCAGAAGGTCATACACAGGAGGAGGCAGGTAGCTGGGTCCAGGGGCAGGCAGAAGGTCATACACAGGAGGAGGCAGGTAGCTGGGTTCAGGGGCAGGCAGAAGGTCATACACAGGAGGAGGCAGGTAGCTGGGTCCAGGGGCAGGCAGAAGGTCATACACAGGAGGAGGCAGGTAGCTGGGTCCAGGGGCAGGCAGAAGGTCATACACAGGAGGAGGCAGGTAGCTGGGTCCAGGGGCAGGCAGAAGGTCATACACAGGAGGAGGCAGGTAGCTGGGTCCAGGGACAGGCAGAAGGTCATACACAGGAGGAGGCAGGTAGCTGGGTCCAGGGACAGGCAGAAGGTCATACACAGGAGGAGGCAGGTAGCTGGGTACAGGGACAGGCAGAAAGTCATACACAGGAGGAGGCAGGTAGCTGGGTACAGGGACAGGCAGAAGGTAATACACAGGAGGAGGCAGGTAGCTGGGTACAGGGACAGGCAGAAGGTCATACACAGGAGTAGGCAGGTAGCTGGGTCCAGGGGCAGGCAAAAGGTCATACACAGGAGGAGGCAGGTAGCTGGGTCCAGGGACAGGCAGAAGGTCATACACAGGAGGAGGCAGGTAGCTGGGTCCAGGGGCAGGCAGAAGGTCATACACAGGAGGAGGCAGGTAGCTGGGTACAGGGACAGGCAGAAGGTCATACACAAGGGGTCCAAAAACGTAACAGTACAGGCTGGGAAAAGGCTAGTAACGTAGTCTGGGAGATCAGGCATGAGGTTGATGACAGGAAATCTGATAGGCTAAAGTACAGGCAGGGAATAGACAGAAAAAAGCTCTGTTTGTGAGGATGGCCAAAAACTACGATACACAGGAGAACTAATATGGAAATAAACAGCGCTCTGAATAGAATGTGTATCAAAACAAACAATACCTCACAATGACGGGTGTAAATAACTTAACTAAATAGTGTGTGATAATGACATACAGGTGTGTGAACAGGTGTTCAGAATTCAGGTGATTGGGATCTGGAGAGTGAGCTGCGTTCAGGGGATCTATGTGTTTGAGAGTGTGAGTTTGAAGTAGACGTTACAAAATACAGTAAAAACGGAAGATATTTATATATTATTTTATAAATGTATATTAAATATGAAATCGTCTCAATGCAGCGAATGAAGCAGTGCCTAACGCTGCCCCTGTCTGTTAACAGAGCACGCAGTGCCTACGCTGCCCCTGTCTGTTAACAGAGCACGCAGTGCCAATGCTGCCCCTGTCTGTTAACAGAGCATACAGTGCCTACGCTGCCCCTGTCCGTTAACAGAGCACGCAGTGCCTACGCTGCCCCTGTCTGTAAACAGGGCACGCCGTGCCTACGCTGCCCCTGTCTGTTAACAGAGCACGCAGTGCCTACGCTGCCCCTGTCTGTTAACAGAGCACGCCGTGCCTACGCTGCCCCTGTCTGTTAACAGAGCACGCAGTGCCTACGCTGCCCCTGTCTGTTAACAGAGCACGCCGTGCCTACGCTGCCCCTGTCTGTTAACAGAGCACGCAGTGCCTACGCTGCCCCTGTCTGTTAACAGAGCACGCCGTGCCTACGCTGCCCCTGTCTGTTAACAGAGCACGCCGTGCCTACGCTGCCCCTGTCTGTTAACAGAGCACGCCGTGCCTACGCTGCCCCTGTCTGTTAACAGAGCACGCCGTGCCTACGCTGCCCCTGTCTGTTAACAGAGCACGCAGTGCCTACGCTGCCCCTGTCTGTTAACAGAGCACGCCGTGCCTACGCTGCCCCTGTCTGTTAACAGAGCACGCCGTGCCTACGCTGCCCCTGTCTGTTAACAGAGCACGCCGTGCCTACGCTGCCCCTGTCTGTTAACAGAGCACGCCGTGCCTACGCTGCCCCTGTCTGTTAACAGAGCACGCCGTGCCTACGCTGCCCCTGTCTGTTAACAGAGCACGCCGTGCCTACGCTGCCCCTGTCTGTTAACAGAGCACGCAGTGCCTACGCTGCCCCTGTCTGTTAACAGAGCACGCAGTGCCTACGCTGCCCCTGTCTGTTAACAGAGCACGCCGTGCCTACGCTGCCCCTGTCTGTTAACAGAGCACGCCGTGCCTACGCTGCCCCTGTCTGTTAACAGAGCACGCCGTGCCTACGCTGCCCCTGTCTGTTAACAGAGCACGCCGTGCCTACGCTGCCCCTGTCTGTTAACAGAGCACGCCGTGCCTACGCTGCCCCTGTCTGTTAACAGAGCACGCAGTGCCTACGCTGCCCCTGTCTGTTAACAGAGCACGCAGTGCCTACGCTGCCCCTGTCTGTTAACAGAGCACGCCGTGCCTACGCTGCCCCTGTCTGTTAACAGAGCACGCCGTGCCTACGCTGCCCCTGTCTGTTAACAGAGCACGCAGTGCCTACGCTGCCCCTGTCTGTTAACAGAGCACGCAGTGCCTACGCTGCCCCTGTCTGTTAACAGAGCACGCAGTGCCTACGCTGCCCCTGTCTGTTAACAGAGCACGCAGTGCCTACGCTGCCCCTGTCTGTTAACAGAGCACGCAGTGCCTACGCTGCCCCTGTCTGTTAACAGAGCACGCAGTGCCTACGCTGCCCCTGTCTGTTAACAGAGCACGCAGTGCCTACGCTGCCCCTGTCTGTTAACAGAGCACGCCGTGCCTACGCTGCCCCTGTCTGTTAACAGAGCACGCAGTGCCTACGCTGCCCCTGTCTGTTAACAGAGCACGCCGTGCCTACGCTGCCCCTGTCTGTTAACAGAGCACGCAGTGCCTACGCTGCCCCTGTCTGTTAACAGAGCACGCCGTGCCTACGCTGCCCCTGTTTGTTAACAGAGCACGCCGTGCCTACGCTGCCCCTGTCTGTTAACAGAGCACGCAGTGCCTACGCTGCCCCTGTCTGTTAACAGAGCACGCAGTGCCTACGCTGCCCCTGTCTGTTAACAGAGCACGCAGTGCCTACGCTGCCCCTGTCTGTTAACAGAGCACGCAGTGCCTACGCTGCCCCTGTCTGTTAACAGAGCACGCAGTGCCTACGCTGCCCCTGTCTGTTAACAGAGCACGCAGTGCCTACGTTGCCCCTGTCTGTTAACAGAGCACGCCGTGCCTACGCTGCCCCTGTCTGTTAACAGAGCACGCAGTGCCTACGCTGCCCCTGTCTGTTAACAGAGCACGCAGTGCCTACGCTGCCCCTGTCTGTTAACAGAGCACGCAGTGCCTACGCTGCCCCTGTCTGTTAACAGAGCACGCCGTGCCTACGCTGCCCCTGTCTGTTAACAAAGCACGCAGTGCCTACGCTGCCCCTGTCTGTTAACAGAGCACGCCGTGCCTACGCTGCCCCTGTCTGTTAACAGAGCACGCCGTGCCTACGCTGCCCCTGTCTGTTAACAGAGCACGCAGTGCCTACGCTGCCCCTGCCTGTTAACAGAGCACGCCGTGCCTACGCTGCCCCTGTCTGTTAACAGAGCACGCCGTGCCTACGCTGCCCCTGTCTGTTAACAGAGCACGCCGTCAGCAACAACTGCGCACGTCAACCATTTGAACAGGAGATAAAAGGCAGGAGCTGAGGTTTTCATGCAGTTTTATCAAATGTTTTTATTTGAGGCATAAAAAAACCCAGAATCATTGAGAAAAAGACATTAGGTAACATTAGATGATTGGCTTTTCTTAACAAGTATTTTTATTTATTTTATTAGATTGTCACAGGGTAAGGCACTGCCTACCCAGCCTTCCCTGACTGCACGTCACTAATGCACGGTGATGCGTATTGTATCGTCGCAGACCAAACGAACAGATGACACCCTCTCCTCACATCTATGGAACGTGGAATCTAAAAGCACTGTGGGTGTTTATCCTTCTGGATTTTGACAGTTACAGTAGCAGATTCACTCGGTCGTGTTAAAGCTTCTCTGCACATCAACCCACGAATAGTACTCCTTAATTTTCTGAGCACAACTCGGACCAACTGTCCGTTTAATCCCTTTTTAGTGTTTCAAAATAAAAATAAATTGTGCCAGGGAACCGGTAAGCTACAGTGCTCCTTCCTCATAGACGACCACCAGGGACCAGTAAGGTACAAATCAAATGAAGTGTTATTGGTCCATACACATATTTATCAGATGTTATTGGTCCATACACATATTTATCAGATGTTATTGGTCCATACACATCTTTATCAGATGTTATTGGTCCATACACATATTTATCAGATCTTATTGGTCCATACACATATTTATCAGATGTTATTGGTCCATACACATATTTATCAGATGTTATTGGTCCATACACATCTTTATCAGATGTTATTGGTCCATACACATATTTATCAGATCTTATTGGTCCATACACATATTTATCAGATGTTATTGGTCCCATACACATATTTATCAGATGTTATTGGTCCATACACATCTTTATCAGATGTTATTGGTCCATACACATATTTATCAGATCTTATTGGTCCATACACATATTTATCAGATGTTATTGGTCCATACACATATTTATCAGATGTTATTGGTCCATACACTTATTTATCAGATGTTATTGGTCCATACACTTATTTATCAGATGTTATTGGTCACATACACTTATTTATCAGATGTTATTGGTCACATACACTTATTTATCAGATGTTATTGGTCACATACACATATTTATCAGATGTTATTGGTCCATACACTTATTTATCAGATGTTATTGGTCACATACACATATTTATCAGATGTTATTGGTCACATACACATATTTATCAGATGTTATTGGTCACATACACTTATTTAACAGATGTTATTGGTCACATTCACTTATTTATCAGATGTTATTGGTCACATACACTTATTTAACAGATGTTATTGGTCACATACACATATTTATCAGATGTTATTGGTCACATACACTTATTTAACAGATGTTATTGGTCACATTCACTTATTTAACAGATGTTATTGGTCCATACACTTATTTATCAGATGTTATTGGTCACATTCACTTATTTATCAGATGTTATTGGTCCATACACTTAATTATCAGATGTTATTGGTCACATTCACTTATTTATCAGATGTTATTGGTCACATACACGTATTTATCAGATGTTATTGGTCACATACACTTATTTATCAGATGTTATTGGTCACATTCACTTATTTATCAGATGTTATTGGTCCATACACATATTTATCAGATGTTATTGGTCACATACACGTATTTAACAGATGTTATTGGTCACATACACGTATTTATCAGATGTTATTGGTCACATTCACGTATTTATCAGATGTTATTGGTCACATACACTTATTTATCAGATGTTATTGGTCACATACACATATTTATCAGATGTTATTGGTCACATACACGTATTTATCAGATGTTATTGGTCACATTCACGTATTTATCAGATGTTATTGGTCACATACACATATTTAACAGATGTTATTGGTATCACACTTATTTATCAGATGTTATTGGTCATATGCTAATATTTATCAGATGTTATTGCGGGTGTAGCGAAATGCTTGTGTTCCTAGCTCCGGCAGTGCAGTAATATCTAACAAGTCACAACAATACACACACATCAAAATGTAAACGAATGGAACTAAGAAATATGTAAATATTAGGAGGAGCAACGTCAGAGTCCAGGTAGCCTAGTGGTTAGAGCATTGGGCCAGTAACTGAAAGGTTGCTATATCAAATCCATGAGCTGACAAGGTAAAAATATGTTGTTCTGCCCCTGAACAAGACAGTTAACCCACTGTTCCTAGGCCGTCATTGGAAATAAGAATTTGTTCTTAACTGACTTGCCAGGAGAAATAAAATCAATAAATATACTGAACAAAACAAAAGTGTCCTAATAAGGGAACACCAGGTAAGATCCAGTACTCCTTCCTAATAGGGGACCACCAGGTAAGATCCAGTACTCCTTCCTAATAGGGGACCACCAGGTAACCTACAGTACTCCTTCCTAATAGGAGACCACCAGGTAAGATCCAGTACTCCTTCCTAATAGGGGACCACCAGGTAAGATCCAGTACTCCTTCCTAATAGGGGACCACCAGGTAAGATCCAGTACCCCTTCCTAATAGGGGACCACCAGGTATGATCCAGTACTCCTTCCTAATAGGGGACCACCAGGTAACCTACAGTACTCCTTCCTAATAGGGGACCACCAGGTAACCTACAGTACTCCTTCCTAATAGGGGACCAACAGGTAACCTACAGTACTCCTTCCTAATAGGGGACCACCAGGTAACCTACAGTACTCCTTCCTAATAGGGGACCACCAGGTAACCTACAGTACTCCTTCCTAATAGGGGACCACCAGGTAAGATCCAGTACTCCTTCCTAATAGGGGACCACCAGGTAAGATCCAGTACTCCTTCCTAATAGGGGACCACCAGGTATGATCCAGTACTCCTTCCTAATAGGGGACCACCAGGTAACCTACAGTACTCCTTCCTAATAGGGGACCACCAGGTAACCTACAGTACTCCTTCCTAATAGGGGACCACCAGGTAAGATCCAGTACTCCTTCCTAATAGGGGACCACCAGGTAAGATCCAGTACTCCTTCCTAATAGGGGACCACCAGGTATGATGCAGTACTCCTTCCTAATAGGGGACTACCAGGTATGATCCAGTCCTCCTTCCTAATAGGGGACCACCAGGTAAGATCCAGTACTCCTTCCTAATAGGGGACTACCAGGTATGATGCAGTACTCCTTCCTAATAGGGGACTACCAGGTAAGATCCAGTACTCCTTCCTAATAGGGGACCACCAGGTAAGATCCAGTACTCCTTCCTAATAGGGGACTACCAGGTATGATGCAGTACTCCTTCCTAATAGGGGACCACCAGGTAAGATCCAGTACTCCTTCCTAATAGGGGACCACCAGGTAAGATCCAGTACTCCTTCCTAATAGGGGACCACCAGGTAAGATCCAGTACTCCTTCCTAATAGGGGACCACCAGGTAAGATCCAGTACTCCTTCCTAATAGGGGACCACCAGGTATGATCCAGTACTCCTTCATAATAGGGGACCACCAGGTAAGATCCAGTATTCCTTCCTAATAGGGGACCACCAGGTAAGATCCAGTACTCCTTCCTAATAGGGGACCACCAGGTAAGATCCAGTACTCCTTCCTAATAGGGGACCACCAGGTAACCTACAGTACTCCTTCCTAATAGGGGACCACCAGGTAAGATCCAGTACTCCTTCCTAATAGGGGACCACCAGGTAAGATCCAGTACTCCTTCCTAATAGGGGACCACCAGGTAAGATCCAGTACTCCTTCCTAATAGGGGACCACCAGGTAAGATCCAGTACTCCTTCCTAATAGGGGACCACCAGGTAAGATCCAGTACTCCTTCCTAATAGGGGACCACCAGGTAAGATCCAGTACTCCTTCCTAATAGGGGACCACCAGGTAAGATCCAGTACTCCTTCCTAATAGGGGACCACCAGGTAACCTACAGTACTCCTTCCTAATAGGGGACCACCAGGTAAGATCCAGTACTCCTTCCTAATAAGGGACCACCAGGTACGATCGAGTACTCCTTCCTAATAGGGGACCACCAGGTAAGATCCAGTACTCCTTCCTAATAGGGGACCACCAGGTAAGATCCAGTACTCCTTCCTAACAGGGGACCACCAGGTAAGATCCAGTACTCCTTCCTAATAAGGGACCACCAGGTATGATCCAGTACTCCTTCCTAGTAGGGGAACACCAGGTATGATCCAGTACTCCTTCCTAATAGGGGACCACCAGGTAACCTACAGTACTCCTTCCTAATAGGGGACTACCAGGTAACCTACAGTACTCCTTCCTAATAGGGGACCACCAGGTAAGATCCAGTACTCCTTCCTAGTAGGGGACCACCAGGTAACCTACAGTACTCCTTCCTAATAGGGGACCACCAGGTAAGATCCAGTACTCCTTCCTAGTAGGGGACCACCAGGTAACCTACAGTACTCCTTCCTAATAGGGGACCACCAGGTAAGATCCAGTACTCCTTCCTAATAGGGGACCAACAGGTAACCTACAGTACTCCTTCCTAATAGGGGACCACCAGGTAACCTACAGTACTCCTTCCTAATAGGGGACCACCAGGTAACCTACAGTACTCCTTCCTAATAGGGGACCACCAGGTAAGATCCAGTACTCCTTCCTAATAGGGGACCACCAGGTAAGATCCAGTACTCCTTCCTAATAGGGGACCACCAGGTATGATCCAGTACTCCTTCCTAATAGGGGACCACCAGGTAACCTACAGTACTCCTTCCTAATAGGGGACCACCAGGTAACCTACAGTACTCCTTCCTAATAGGGGACCACCAGGTAAGATCCAGTACTCCTTCCTAATAGGGGACCACCAGGTAAGATCCAGTACTCCTTCCTAATAGGGGACCACCAGGTAAGATCCAGTACTCCTTCCTAATAGGGGACCACCAGGTAAGATCCAGTACTCCTTCCTAATAGGGGACCACCAGGTAAGATCCAGTACTCCTTCCTAATAGGGGACCACCAGGTAAGATCCAGTACTCCTTCCTAATAGGGGACCACCAGGTATGATCCAGTACTCCTTCATAATAGGGGACCACCAGGTAAGATCCAGTAATCCTTCCTAATAGGGGACCACCAGGTAAGATCCAGTACTCCTTCCTAATAGGGGACCACCAGGTAAGATCCAGTACTCCTTCCTAATAGGGGACCACCAGGTAACCTACAGTACTCCTTCCTAATAGGGGACCACCAGGTAAGATCCAGTACTCCTTCCTAATAGGGGACCACCAGGTAAGATCCAGTACTCCTTCCTAATAGGGGACCACCAGGTAAGATCCAGTACTCCTTCCTAATAGGGGACCACCAGGTAAGATCCAGTACTCCTTCCTAATAGGGGACCACCAGGTAAGATCCAGTACTCCTTCCTAATAGGGGACCACCAGGTAAGATCCAGTACTCCTTCCTAATAGGGGACCACCAGGTAAGATCCAGTACTCCTTCCTAATAGGGGACCACCAGGTAACCTACAGTACTCCTTCCTAATAGGGGACCACCAGGTAAGATCCAGTACTCCTTCCTAATAGGGGACCACCAGGTACGATCGAGTACTCCTTCCTAATACGGGACCACCAGGTAAGATCCAGTACTCCTTCCTAATAGGGGACCACCAGGTAAGATCCAGTACTCCTTCCTAACAGGGGACCACCAGGTAAGATCCAGTACTCCTTCCTAATAAGGGACCACCAGGTATGATCCAGTACTCCTTCCTAGTAGGGGAACACCAGGTATGATCCAGTACTCCTTCCTAATAGGGGACCACCAGGTAACCTACAGTACTCCTTCCTAATAGGGGACTACCAGGTAACCTACAGTACTCCTTCCTAATAGGGGACCACCAGGTAAGATCCAGTACTCCTTCCTAGTAGGGGACCACCAGGTAACCTACAGTACTCCTTCCTAATAGGGGACCACCAGGTAAGATCCAGTACTCCTTCCTAGTAGGGGACCACCAGGTAACCTACAGTACTCCTTCCTAATAGGGGACCACCAGGTAAGATCCAGTACTCCTTCCTAATAGGGGACCAACAGGTAACCTACAGTACTCCTTCCTAATAGGGGACCACCAGGTAACCTACAGTACTCCTTCCTAATAGGGGACCACCAGGTAACCTACAGTACTCCTTCCTAATAGGGGACCACCAGGTAAGATCCAGTACTCCTTCCTAATAGGGGACCACCAGGTAAGATCCAGTACTCCTTCCTAATAGGGGACCACCAGGTATGATCCAGTACTCCTTCCTAATAGGGGACCACCAGGTAACCTACAGTACTCCTTCCTAATAGGGGACCACCAGGTAACCTACAGTACTCCTTCCTAATAGGGGACCACCAGGTAAGATCCAGTACTCCTTCCTAATAGGGGACCACCAGGTAAGATCCAGTACTCCTTCCTAATAGGGGACCACCAGGTAAGATCCAGTACTCCTTCCTAATAGGGGACCACCAGGTAAGATCCAGTACTCCTTCCTAATAGGGGACCACCAGGTAAGATCCAGTACTCCTTCCTAATAGGGGACCACCAGGTAAGATCCAGTACTCCTTCCTAATAGGGGACCACCAGGTATGATCCAGTACTCCTTCATAATAGGGGACCACCAGGTAAGATCCAGTAATCCTTCCTAATAGGGGACCACCAGGTAAGATCCAGTACTCCTTCCTAATAGGGGACCACCAGGTAAGATCCAGTACTCCTTCCTAATAGGGGACCACCAGGTAACCTACAGTACTCCTTCCTAATAGGGGACCACCAGGTAAGATCCAGTACTCCTTCCTAATAGGGGACCACCAGGTAAGATCCAGTACTCCTTCCTAATAGGGGACCACCAGGTAAGATCCAGTACTCCTTCCTAATAGGGGACCACCAGGTAAGATCCAGTACTCCTTCCTAATAGGGGACCACCAGGTAAGATCCAGTACTCCTTCCTAATAGGGGACCACCAGGTAAGATCCAGTACTCCTTCCTAATAGGGGACCACCAGGTAAGATCCAGTACTCCTTCCTAATAGGGGACCACCAGGTAACCTACAGTACTCCTTCCTAATAGGGGACCACCAGGTAAGATCCAGTACTCCTTCCTAATAGGGGACCACCAGGTACGATCGAGTACTCCTTCCTAATACGGGACCACCAGGTAAGATCCAGTACTCCTTCCTAATAGGGGACCACCAGGTAAGATCCAGTACTCCTTCCTAACAGGGGACCACCAGGTAAGATCCAGTACTCCTTCCTAATAAGGGACCACCAGGTATGATCCAGTACTCCTTCCTATAGGGGAACACCAGGTATGATCCAGTACTCCTTCCTAATAGGGGACCACCAGGTAACCTACAGTACTCCTTCCTAATAGGGGACTACCAGGTAACCTACAGTACTCCTTCCTAATAGGGGACCACCAGGTAAGATCCAGTACTCCTTCCTAGTAGGGGACCACCAGGTAACCTACAGTACTCCTTCCTAACAGGGGACCACCAGGTAAGATCCAGTACTCCTTCCTAGTAGGGGACCACCAGGTAACCTACAGTACTCCTTCCTAATAGGGGACCACCAGGTAAGATCCAGTACTCCTTCCTAATAGGGGACCACCAGGTAACCTACAGTACTCCTTCCTAATAGGGGACCACCAGGTAACCTACAGTACTCCTTCCTAATAGGGGACCACCAGGTAACCTACAGTACTCCTTCCTAATAGGGGACCAACAGGTAACCTACAGTACTCCTTCCTAATAGGGGACCACCAGGTAACCTACAGTACTCCTTCCTAATAGGGGACCACCAGGTAACCTACAGTACTCCTTCCTAATAGGGGACCACCAGGTAAGATCCAGTACTCCTTCCTAATAGGGGACCACCAGGTAAGATCCAGTACTCCTTCCTAATAGGGGACCACCAGGTATGATCCAGTACTCCTTCCTAATAGGGGACCACCAGGTATGATGCAGTACTCCTTCCTAATAGGGGACTACCAGGTAAGATCCAGTACTCCTTCCTAATAGGGGACCACCAGGTAAGATCCAGTACTCCTTCCTAATAGGGGACTACCAGGTATGATGCAGTACTCCTTCCTAATAGGGGACCACCAGGTAAGATCCAGTACTCCTTCCTAATAGGGGACCACCAGGTAAGATCCAGTACTCCTTCCTAATAGGGGACCACCAGGTAAGATCCAGTACTCCTTCCTAATAGGGGACCACCAGGTATGATCCAGTACTCCTTCCTAATAGGGGACCACCAGGTAAGATCCAGTACTCCTTCCTAATAGGGGACCACCAGGTAAGATCCAGTACTCCTTCCTAATAGGGGACCACCAGGTAAGATCCAGTACTCCTTCCTAATAGGGGACCACCAGGTAACCTACAGTACTCCTTCCTAATAGGGGACCACCAGGTAAGATCCAGTACTCCTTCCTAATAGGGGACCACCAGGTAAGATCCAGTACTCCTTCCTAATAGGGGACCACCAGGTAAGATCCAGTACTCCTTCCTAAAAGGGGACCACCAGGTAAGATCCAGTACTCCTTCCTAATAGGGGACCACCAGGTAAGATCCAGTACTCCTTCCTAATAGGGGACCACCAGGTAAGATCCAGTACTCCTTCCTAATAGGGGACCACCAGGTAAGATCCAGTACTCCTTCCTAATAGGGGACCACCAGGTAACCTACAGTACTCCTTCCTAATAGGGGACCACCAGGTAAGATCCAGTACTCCTTCCTAATAGGGGACCACCAGGTACGATCGAGTACTCCTTCCTAATAGGGGACCACCAGGTAAGATCCAGTACTCCTTCCTAATAGGGGACCACCAGGTAAGATCCAGTACTCCTTCCTAATAGGGGACCACCAGGTAAGATCCAGTACTCCTTCCTAATAGGGGACAACCAGGTAAGATCCAGTACTCCTTCCTAATAGGGGACCACCAGGTAAGATCCAGTACTCCTTCCTAATAGGGGACCACCAGGTAAGATCCAGTACTCCTTCCTAATAGGGGACCACCAGGTAAGATCCAGTACTCCTTCCTAATAGGGGACCACCAGGTATGATCCAGTACCCCTTCCTAATAGGGGACCACCAGGTACGATCGAGTACCCCTTCCTAATAAGGGAACACCAGGTAAGATCCAGTACTCCTTCCTAATAAGGGAACACCAGGTAAGATCCAGTACTCCTTCCTAATAGGGGACCACCAGGTAAGATCCAGTACTCCTTCCTAATAGGGGACCACCAGGTAAGATCAAGTACTCCTTCCTAATAGGGGACCACCAGGTAAGATCCAGTACTCCTTCCTAATAGGGGACCACCAGGTAAGATCCAGTACTCCTTCCTAATAGGGGACCACCAGGTAAGATCCAGTACTCCTTCCTAATAGGGGACCACCAGGTAAGATCCAGTACCCCTTCCTAATAAGGGAACACCAGGTAAGATCCAGTACTCCTTCCTAATAAGGGAACACCAGGTAAGATCCAGTACCCCTTCCTAATAGGGGACTACCAGGTATGATCCAGTACTACTTCCTAATAGGGGACTACCAGGTATGATGCAGTACTCCTTCCTAATAGTGGACCACCAGGTAAGATCCAGTACTCCTTCCTAATAGGGGACCACCAGGTAACCTACAGTACTCCTTCCTAATAGGGGACCACCAGGTAAGATCCAGTACTCCTTCCTAATAGGGGACTACCAGGTATGATCCAGTACTCCTTCCTAATAGTGGACCACCAGGTAAGATCCAGTACTCCTTCCTAATAGGGGACCACCAGGTAACCTACAGTACTCCTTCCTAATAGGGGACCACCAGGTAAGATCCAGTACTCCTTCCTAATAGGGGAACACCAGGTATGATCCAGTACTCTTTCCTAATAGGGGACTACCAGGTAAGATCCAGTACTCCTTCCTAATAGGGGAACACCAGGTATGATCCAGTACCCCTTCCTAATAGGGGAACACCAGGTATGATCCAGTACTCCTTCCTAATAGGGGAACACCAGGTATGATCCAGTACTCCTTCCTAATAGGGGACCACCAGGTAAGATCCAGTACTCCTTCCTAATAGGGGAACACCAGGTATGATCCAGTACTCCTTCCTAATAGGGGAACACCAGGTATGATCCAGTACTCCTTCCTAATAGGGGACCACCAGGTAAGATCCAGTACTCCTTCCTAATAGGGGACCACCAGGTAAGATCCAGTACTCCTTCCTAATAGGGGACCACCAGGTATGATCCAGTACTCCTTCCTAATAGGGGAACACCAGGTATGATCCAGTACTCCTTCCTAATAGGGGACCACCAGGTAAGATCCAGTACTCCTTCCTAATAGGGGAACACCAGGTATGATCCAGTACCCCTTCCTAATAGGGGACCACTAGGTAACCTACAGTACTCCTTCCTAATAGGGGACCACCAGGTAAGATCCAGTACTCCTTCCTAACAGGGGAACACCAGGTATGATCCAGTACTCCTTCCTAATAGGGGACTACCAGGTATGATCCAGTACTACTTCCTAATAGGGGACCACCAGGTAAGATCCAGTACTCCTTCCTAATAGGGGAACACCAGGTATGATCCAGTACTCTTTCCTAATAGGGGACTACCAGGTAAGATCCAGTACTCCTTCCTAATAGGGGAACACCAGGTATGATCCAGTACCCCTTCCTAATAGGGGAACACCAGGTATGATCCAGTACTCCTTCCTAATAGGGGAACACCAGGTATGATCCAGTACTCCTTCCTAATAGGGGACCACCAGGTAAGATCCAGTACTCCTTCCTAATAGGGGAACACCAGGTATGATCCAGTACTCCTTCCTAATAGGGGAACACCAGGTATGATCCAGTACTCCTTCCTAATAGGGGACCACCAGGTAAGATCCAGTACTCCTTCCTAATAGGGGACCACCAGGTAAGATCCAGTACTCCTTCCTAATAGGGGACCACCAGGTATGATCCAGTACTCCTTCCTAATAGGGGAACACCAGGTATGATCCAGTACTCCTTCCTAATAGGGGACCACCAGGTAAGATCCAGTACTCCTTCCTAATAGGGGAACACCAGGTATGATCCAGTACCCCTTCCTAATAGGGGACCACTAGGTAACCTACAGTACTCCTTCCTAATAGGGGACCACCAGGTAAGATCCAGTACTCCTTCCTAATAGGGGAACACCAGGTATGATCCAGTACTCCTTCCTAATAGGGGACTACCAGGTATGATCCAGTACTACTTCCTAATAGGGGACCACCAGGTAAGATCCAGTACTCCTTCCTAATAAGGGAACACCAGGTAAGATCCAGTACCCCTTCCTAATAGGGGACTACCCGGTATGATCCAGTACTACTTCCTAATAGGGGACTACCAGGTATGATGCAGTACTCCTTCCTAATAGGGGACCACCAGGTAAGATCCAGTACTCCTTCCTAATAGTGGACCACCAGGTAAGATCCAGTACTCCTTCCTAATAGGGGACCACCAGGTAACCTACAGTACTCCTTCCTAATAGGGGACCACCAGGTAAGATCCAGTACTCCTTCCTAATAGGGGACTACCAGGTATGATCCAGTACTCCTTCCTAATAGTGGACCACCAGGTAAGATCCAGTACTCCGTCCTAATAGGGGACCACCAGGTAACCTACAGTACTCCTTCCTAATAGGGGACCACCAGGTAAGATCCAGTACTCCTTCCTAATAGGGGAACACCAGGTATGATCCAGTACTCCTTCCTAATAGGGGACTACCAGGTAAGATCCAGTACTCCTTCCTAATAGGGGACCACCAGGTAAGATCCAGTACCCCTTCCTAATAAGGGAACACCAGGTAAGATCCAGTACTCCTTCCTAATATGGGACCACCAGGTAAGATCCAGTACTCCTTCCTAATAGGGGACCACCAGGTAACCTACAGTACTCCTTCCTAATAGGGGACCACCAGGTAAGATCCAGTACTCCTTCCTAATAGGGGACCACCAGGTATGATCCAGTACTCCTTCCTAATAGGGGACCACCAGGTAAGATCCAGTACTCCTTCCTAATAGGGGACCACCAGGTAAGATCCAGTACTTCTTCCTAATAGGGGACCACCAGGTAAGATCCAGTACTCCTTCCTAATAAGGGACCACCAGGTATGTACAATCCCTTCCTAATAGGGGACCACCAGGTATGTACAATCCCTTCCTAATAAGGGACCACCAGGTATGTACAATCCCTTCCTCCTCCTCTCTGTACTGAGAAACATCCTGTCAGCCATCCCCCAGTGACAGATATCAGCCTTTCAACTATCAGATGAAAAAAAAAAAGTTGGTGTCTACATCCCAAACGGCAGCCTCGTTCCTACATAGTGTACTACTTTTGACCAGGGCCCATAGCCCAACAAGTAGTGCACTATACAATATGGTGCCATTTGGGACTCAGAGGGAGAGTGAATTCACTAGCCTCTCAGTAACCTCTCTGTGTTTGTGTGTGTGTGTGTGCTGGCTGTCAATTTTAATGTTTAATGGTGTTGCTACTGTAGCGCTAAAGTATGAGGCAGTGTTGTTTCACTGGGTAGAGTAATCAGCTGGTGTCAATCATTCACACTAGTGCAAGTACACACACACACACACACACACACACACACACATACAGACACACACACACAGACAGGCAAGACTGGCAGGCACGCACACAAGGACACACTTGCTCAGGCAGGCCGGCAGGCAGGCACAGAGAGACAGAATGAATTGTTAAATCCGAGTGAGAGCTCAACACTGAAAAGTTTTCAGCCTTTTTTAGATTTAAGGAGTAAAGATTCAGAAAAGGACTGGTTCAATTGCCTATCACTCACAGGAGATTACTCTGCTGTCTGCAACAAAGGCAACTATAGTAGAGATTCAGTGACATTCTGACCAAGCTGACATTGGCTAAGTCCCAAATGGACAGCTATAATAGTGCACTACTTTTGACTTGAGCTCTATGGGTTTCCCTATGGGCAATGGTCAAAAGTAGTGCACTATATAGGGAATAAGGTGCCATTTGGTGCTTAGACATAATGAGAGCTGGGAGAGGTTTTATGTATCGAGTTGACAATGAATGACACCATTGGGTTTTGGCCGGAACACGTTTACCTATGTGGTTCTGTCCTGGAGCTGTTCGTATCTATTAATGTTCTGTTTCATGTTTAATGTTTCATGTGGACCCCAGGAAGAGTAGCTGCTGCTTTTACAACAGCTAATGTGGATCTTAATAAAATACTAAATGTCTCATCACAACTACTTCATAAATGAAACATAAATGTTTTGGGTCTACTTACAGAACCATTTTGGAATAACACTATTGGTAAATACTTACATCTGATGGTTGACTGATTCCTGAAACCAGGCTAGTTTTGTATTTACTGTACAGAAAATTTGTCACTTAAAAAAAAAAAAAAATACAGTCTGCGATTGGTACATCAATGTTGGGACATTTTAATTAATGATGTAAAGCCAGCTGCCACTTTGTTGATTTTAGATTACAGAATGTAGCTTTAAGTTTGACAACCCACTATTTGTTTATCCAGTGAAGAATGTAACGCTAACGCTCGATACGAAGTTAATAAGTAGTATCAACACACACTTTCTCTGTGTAATTCAGTGTGTCAGGAGAGACCAATAGAAAACAGCCTCTGGCTGTTATGTGTCATGTCAAAAAGGGTATTACTCACTGCTCTCTAGAGTGGAGAGGACAACAGAATAAAACAAAACGGATGAAGTCAACTTGGCTGACACACACACACACACACACACACACACGTCAGCAGCACTCATCTCTAAAGCCAAGATGAAACACAGCTATAAGCATGTTTGACAAATCCAGATACTGTAGGTAGAGAGGTACGGAGCACTGCCCTGAGGAATCCAGATACTGTAGGTAGAGAGGTACGGAGCACTGCCCTGAGGAATCCAGATACTGTAGGTAGAGAGGTACGGAGCACTGCCCTGAGGAATCCAGATACTGTAGGTAGAGAGGTACGAAGCACTGCCCTGAGGAATCCAGATACTGTAGGTAGAGAGGTACGGAGCACTGCCCTGAGGAATCCAGATACTGTAGGTACAGAGGTACGGAGCACTGCCCTGAGGAATCCAGATACTGTAGGTAGAGAGGTACGGAGCACTGCCCTGAGGAATCCAGATACTGTAGGTAGAGAGGTACGGAGCACTGCCCTGAGGAATCCAGATACTGTAGGTAGAGAGGAACGGAGCACTGCCCTGAGGAATCCAGATACTGTAGGTAGAGAGGTACGGAGCACTGCCCTGAGGAATCCAGATTCTGTAGGTACAGAGGTACGGAGCACTGCCCTGAGGAATCCAGATACTGTAGGTAGAGAGGTACGGAGCACTGCCCTGAGGAATCCAGATACTGTAGGTAGAGAGGTACGGAGCACTGCCCTGAGGAATCCAGATACTGTAGGTACAGAGGTACGGAGCACTGCCCTGAGGAATCCAGATACTGTAGGTAGAGAGGTACGGAGCACTGCCCTGAGGAATCCAGATACTCTAGGTACAGAGGTACGGAGCACTGCCCTGAGGAATCCAGATACTCTAGGTACAGAGGTACGGAGCACTGCCCTGAGGAATCCAGATACTCTAGGTACAGAGGTACGGAGCACTGCCCTGAGGAATCCAGATACTCTAGGTACAGAGGTACGGAGCACTGCCCTGAGGAATCCAGATACTGTAGGTAGAGAGGTACGGAGCACTGCCCTGAGGAATCCAGATACTCTAGGTACAGAGGTACGGAGCACTGCCCTGAGGAATCCAGATACTGTAGGTAGAGAGGTACGGAGCACTGCCCTGAGGAATCCAGATGCTGTAGGTAGAGAGGTACGGAGCACTGCCCTGAGGAATCCAGATACTGTAGGTAGAGAGGTACGGAGCACTGCCCTGAGGAATCCAGATACTGTAGGTAGAGAGGTACGGAGCACTGCCCTGAGGAATCCAGATACTGTAGGTAGAGAGGTACGGAGCACTGCCCTGAGGAATCCAGATACTGTAGGTAGAGAGGTACGGAGCACTGCCCTGAGGAATCCAGATACTGTAGGTAGAGAGGTACGGAGCACTGCCCTGAGGAATCCAGATACTGTAGGTAGAGAGGTACGGAGCACTGCCCTGAGGAATCCAGATACTGTAGGTAGAGAGGTACGGAGCACTGCCCTGAGGAATCCAGATACTGTAGGTAGAGAGGTACGGAGCACTGCCCTGAGGAATCCAGATACTGTAGGTAGAGAGGTACGGAGCGCTGCCCTGAGGAATCCAGATACTGTAGGTAGAGAGGTACGGAGCACTGCCCTGAGGAATCCAGATACTGTAGGTAGAGAGGTACGGAGCACTGCCCTGAGGAATCCAGATACTGTAGGTAGAGAGGTACGGAGCACTGCCCTGAGGAATCCAGATACTGTAGGTAGAGAGGTACGGAGCACTGCCCTGAGGAATCCAGATACTGTAGGTAGAGAGGTACGGAGCACTGCCCTGAGGAATCCAGATACTGTAGGTAGAGAGGTACGGAGCACTGCCCTGAGGAATCCAGATACTGTTTGTAGAGTGGTACGGAGCACTGCCCTGAGGAATCCAGATACTGTAGGTAGAGAGGTACGGAGCACTGCCCTGAGGAATCCAGATACTGTAGGTACAGAGGCGTTGCTGAACCAGGGCTTTACTTGGACAGACGCTCAGGAGCTGCTTTGTCTCTTTTCTCTCTATCCTTTCACTGAATGGTAGTTAGTCTGGCATTCCCACTACCTCACCTTGAAATCTGTCTCTGCTGTCATCGACATCCCACTACCTCAACTTCAAATATCTCTCTGCTGCCGTTGACATCCCACTAACTCATCTTGATGTATCTCGCTGCTGCCGTCGACTGAGGAACACATAGGAGAATACTAACCCAGATGTAGACAAGTACATGTGATGTGAAGTCTGTAGACGGACACCTGCAATGTCTTTTCTACCAATATACACTGAGGGTACAAAACATTAGGAATATTATTTCTGAGTTGCATCCCCTTCTTCCCTCAGAACAGCCTCAATTCGTCTGGACATGGACTCTACAAGGTGTTGAAAACATTCCACAGGGATACTGGATCATGTTGACGCCAATTCTTCCCACAGTTGGATCAAGTTGGCTGGATGTCCTTAGGGTGGTGGACCATTCGTGTTACACACGGGAAACTGTTGACAGCGTTGCAGTTCTTGATACACTCAACCCGGTGTGCCTGGCACCTACTTCAAAGGCACTGAAGTCTTTTTGTATTGTCAATTCATCCTCTTATTGGCACATATGCACAATCTATGTCTCAATTGTTGCCTGTTTTAAAGATCCTTATTTAACGTGTCTCCTCCCCTTCAACTACACTGATTGAAGTGGATTTAACAGGCAACATAAATAAGGGGCCATAGCTTTCACCTGGATTCACCTGGTCGGTCTGTCATGGAACAAGCGGGTGTTCCCAATGTTTTGTCACTCAGTGTAATATCTTTCTACCTTTTAATTTGTATTTCTTTTTATTTCACCTTATTTAACCAGGTAGACCAGTTGAGAACAAGTTCTCATTTACAACTGCGACCTGGCCAAGATAAAGCATAGCAGTGCGACACAAACAACAACACAGAGTTACACATGGAATTGTAACGGCGTTCATCCTCTTCATCCGAAGAGGTGGAGCAGGGATCGAACCAAAATGCAGCTTTGTGATTTGACATAATGAATTTATTTAACAAGACAAAACAAACTATACTTGACAACTAAACAAAACAACAAACGATGTAGACAGACTTGGACCACGAACTTACATGAAACACGAAGAACGAATGAACAAGTACTTACTACAAACAAAAACGACGAACGAACGAACGAACGAACGAACGAACGAACGAACGAGTCCCGTATGGTGCAAACAAACACAGACACAGGAGACAACCACCCACCAACAAACACTGTGACACCACCTACCTTAATATGATTCTCAATCAGAGGAGATGGAAACCACCTGCCTCTAATTGAGAACCATATCAGGTACCCATTCACCAACATAGAAACAGAAAACATAGACTGCCCACCCAAACTCACGTCCTGACCAACTAACACATACAAAAACAACAGAAAACAGGTCAGGAACGTGACAGGAATAAACAAACATAATGTCAGTAACACAAAATTAAAATCTATATACAATATCTGCAAATGAGGTAAGATAAGGGAGGTAGGCAATAAATAGGTCATGGTGGCGAAATAATTACAATTTAGCAATTAAACACTGGAGTGGTAGATGTGCAGAAGATGAATGTGCAAGTAAAGATACTGGGGTGCAAAGGAGCAAAAATAATAAATAACAGTTTGGGGAAGCGGTAGTTGGATGGGCTATTTACAAATGGGCTATGTACAGGTGCAGTGATCTGTGAGCTGCTCTGAAAGTTGGTGCCTAAAGTTAGAGAGGGAGATATGAGTCTCCAGCTTCAGTGATTTTTTTTGTTGCAATTCGTACCAGTCATTGACAGCAGAGAACTGGAAGGAAAGGCGGCCACATGAGGAATTGGCTTTTGGGGTGATCAGTGAAATATACCTGCTGGAGCGTATGCTACGGGTGGGTGCTGCTATGGTGACAAGTGAGCTGAGATTACCTAGCAAAGACATATAGATGACCAGGAGCCAGTGGGTTTGCCGACGCATTTGAAGCGAGGGCCAGCCAACGACAGCATACAGGTCGCAGTGGTCGGTGGTATATGGGGCTTTGGTGACAAAACGGATGGCACTGTGATAGACTGCATCCAGGTTGCTGAGTAGAGTGTTGGAGGCTATTTTGTAAATGACATCACCGAAGTCAAGGATCGGTAGGATAGTCAGTTTTACGAGGGTATGTTTGGCAAAATGAGTGAAGGATACTTTGTTGCGAAATAGGAAGCCGATTCTAGATTTAATTTTGGATTGGAGATGCTTAATGTGAGTCTGGAAGGAGAGTTTACAATCTAACCAGACACCTAGGTATTTGTAGTTATCCACATACTCTAAGTCAGAACCGTCCAGAGTAGTGATGTTGGATGGGCGGGTGGGTGCGGGCAGCAATCGGTTGAAGAGCAAGCATTTAGTTGTACTTGCATTTAAGAGCAGTTAGAGGCCACGAAAGGAGAATTGTATGGCATATAAGCTCGTCTGGAGGTTACTTAACACAGTGTCCAAAGAAGGGACAGAAGTATACAGAATGGTGAAGTCTGCGTAGAGGTGGATCAGAGAATCACTAGCAGCAAGAGCGACATCATTGATGTATACAGAGAAAAGAGTCGGCCCGAGAATTGAACCCTGTGGCACCCCCATAGAGACTGCCAGAGGTCTGGACAACAGGCCCTCCGATTTGATACACTGAACTGTGTCTGAGAAGTAGTTGGTGAACCAGGCGAGGCAGTCATTTGAGAAACCAAGGCTGTTAAGTCTGCCGATAAGAATGTGGTGATTGACAGAGTCGAAAGCCTTGACCAGGTCTATGAATACGGCTGCACAGTATTGTCTCTTATCGATGGCGGTTATGATATCGTTTAGGACCTTGAGCGTGGCTGAGGTGCACCCGTGACCAGCTCGGAAACCAGATTACATAGCGGAGAAGGTACTGTGGGATTCAAAATGGTCGGTGATCTGTTTGTTAACTTGGCTTTCGAAGACCTTAGAAAGGCAGGATAGGATAGATATAGGTCTGTAGCAGTTTGGGTCAAGAGTGTCTCCCGCTTTGAAGAGGGGGATGACCGCGGCAGATTCAAGGCTTTGGGGATCTCAGACGATACGAAAGAGAGGTTGAACAAGCTATTAACCTTCCTGAACCACCCATCCCGGATCCGGGATAATTGTCATCAGCAACGCTGAATAGCATAGCGTAGCATAGCGCCACAGGTAATTAATATTACTAGAAAATATTCATATTCATGAAATCACAAGTGCAATATTGCAAAACACAGCTTAGCCTTTTGTTAATCCACCTACAGCGAAAGCAATACAAGCGTTTGTGTAAGTTTATCGATCGCTCGACAAAACAATAAGTACACTTAGCATCAGGTAACTTGCTCACGAAAATCAGAAAACCAATCAAATTAATAGTTTACCTTTGATGATCTTCGGATGTTTTCACTCACGAGACTCCCAGTTAGACAACAAATGTTCCTTTTGTTCCATAAAGATATTTTTTATATCCAAATACTTCCGTTAGTTTGGTGCGTTATGCCCAGGAATCCACCGGAAAGAGCGGTCACGACAACGCAGACAAAAATTCCAAATTATATCCATAATGTCCACAGAAACATGACAAACGTTTTTTATAATCCATCCTCAGGGTGTTTTTCAAATACCTATTCGATAATATATCAACCGGGACAGTTGGCTTCTCACTAGGACCGGGAGTAACAATGGCTGCCTTTCTCTTTTGCGCACAACTCACTCTGAGAGCCCTCACCTATCCACTTACGCAATGTGGTCGTTCAAGCTCATTCTTCAAAATAAAAGCCTGAAACTATGTCTAAAGGCTGTTGAAACCTTAGGGAAGCCATAGAAAAAGGAGTCTGGTTGATATCCCTTTAAATGGGCAATAGGGATGCATAGGAACAGAGAGGTTTCAAAAACAGGGGCACTTCCTGATTGGATTTTCCTCAGGTTTTAGCCTGCAATATCAGTTCTGTTTAACTCACAGACAAAATTTTGACAGTTTTGGAAACTTCAGAGTGTTTTCTATCCTAATCTGACAATTATATGCATATTCTAGTTTCGGGGGCTGAGAAATAGGCAGTTTCAAATGGGTACGTTTTTTAGCCAAAAACGAAAATACGGCAGAAATGTTTAGAAAAAAAAGAGTGTCAAGAAAATACGTCAGAAATGTTTAGAAAAAGAGTGTCAAGATTGTCTTGCTGATTTGTAGGGGTCCAGATTTTGCAGCTCTTTCAGAGCATTGGCTATCTGGATTTGGGTGAAGGAGAAATGGGGGAGGCTTTGGCAAGTTACTGAGGGGGGTGCAGGGGTGTTGACTGGGGTAGGGGTAGCCAGGTGGAAGGCATGGCCAGCCGTAGAAAAATGCTTATTGAAATTCTCAATTATCGTGGATTTATCGGTGGTGACAGTGTTTCCTAGCTTCAGTGCAGTGGGCAGCTGGGAGGAGGTGCTCTTATTCTCTATGGACTTTACAGTGTCCCAGAACTTTTTGGAATTTGTGCTACAGGATGCAAATTTCTGTTTGAAAAAGGTAGCCTTTGCTTTCCTAACTGCCTGTGTATATTGGTTCCTAACTTCCTTGAAAAGTTGCATATCGCGGGGACTATTCGATGCTAATGCAGTAAGCCACAGGATGTTTTTGTGCCGGTCAAGGGCAGTCAGGTCTGGAGCGAACCAAGGGCTATATCTGTTTCTGGTTCTACATTTTTTTTATTGAGTATGCTTATTTAAGATGGTGAGGAAAGCACATTTAAAGAATAACCAGGCATCCTCTACTGACGGGATGAAGTCAATATCCTCCAGGATACCTGGGCCAGGTCGACTAGGAAGGCCTGCTAGCTGAGTGTTTTAGGGAACGTTTGACAGTGATGAGGGGTGGTCGATTGACCGCAGACCCATTACGGATGCAGGCAATGAGGCAGTGATCGCAGAGATCCTTGTTGAAGACAGCAGAGGTGTATTTGGAGGGCAGGTTGGTTAGGATGATATCTATGAGGGTGCCCATGTTTACGGATTTGGGAATGTACCTGGTAGGTTCATTGATAATTTGTGTGAGATTGAGGGCATCTATCTTAGATTGTAGGACGGGTGTCCCGTTTAGGTCACCAAACAGTACGAGTTCTGATGATAGATGGGGCAATCAATTCAAATATGGTGTCCAGGGCACAGCTGGGGGCAGAATGTGGTCTGTAGCAAGCGGCAACGGTGGGAGACTTGTTTCTGGAAAGGTGAATTTTTTAAAGTAGAAGCTCAAATTGTTTTGGCACAGACCTGGACAGTATGACAGTATCTCTGCAGTAGATTGCAACTCCTTCCCCTTTGCCAGTTCTATCTTGTCGGAAATTTCACGGTTTTGGTGTCCTTCCAAAGCCAGTATTCAGACACGGCTAGGACATCCGGGTTGGCAGAGTGTGCTAAAGCAGTGAATAAAACAAACTTGGGGAGGAGGCTTCTAATGATAACATGCATGAAACCAAGGCTTTTACGTTTACAGAAGTCAACTAATGAGAGCGACTGGGGAATTGTAGTGAGATAGGCACTGCAGGGCCTGGATTAACCTCTACATCACCAGAGGAACAGAGGAGGAGTAGGATAAGGGAACGGCTAAAGGATATAAGAACTGGTTGTCTAGTGCGTTCGGAACAGAGAGTAAAAGGAGCAGGTTTCTGGGCACAGACGAATAGATTCAAGGCATAAAAATATATTTGAAATATATATGTGAAGAAAATGCGACGAAAAAATATATATACACGGCACACGACAAGACGAAGACAAAGACCCCTGACTGCTACGCCATCTTGGAATAACCTACATGTGAAGACTACGGATTCCTTTGTTTACATAGTAATAATAACATCCCCTGATTCAAACGTATCACATTACTTTCCATTGTGTATGTTGAAGTGGGTCATGTGGGAAACCTGTCTGATAAAGTCACCTCAAACAGCTTCCAAAAGCCGCCCTTGGATGTGACTGAGTAAAAGAGACAACCAGAGCCGTACATGGCCATGCTCTAGAGACAACTACCTGCTGTGTTGCTTTCTCTCTCTCTCTCTGGGAAAGAAAATACATATTGACCCCTTCATCCAGAAAACAGTCCGTATCCCTACTCAGCCTTTAGCACCTGAATCACTTTCTTTTGTGTTCACACTGGGCTGAACTGTGTTTGGGTTGTTTTCTACTTTCTTTCCACTGACAACTATGTGAAGTCAACTATGTGAAGTCAACAATGAGAAGTCAACTATGAGAAGTCAACTATGAGAAGTCAACTATGAGAAGTCAACAATGTGAAGTCAACTATGAGAAGTCAACAATGAGAAGTCAACAATGAGAAGTCAACTATGAGAAGTCAACTATGAGAAGTCAACTATGAGAAGTCAACAATGTGAAGTCAACAATGTGAAGTCGACTATGAGAAGTCAACTATGAGAAGTCAACGATGAGAAGTCAACTATGAGAAGTCAACAATGAGAAGACAACTATGAGAAGTCAACTATGTGAAGTCAACAATGAGAAGTCAACTATGTGAAGTCAACAATGAGAAGTCAACTATGTGAAGTCAACAATGTGAAGACAACTATGAGAAGTCAACTATGAGAAGTCAACTATGTGAAGTCAACTATGAGAAGTCAACTATGAGAAGTCAACTATGTGAAGTCAACTATGAGAAGTCAACTATGAGAAGTCAACAATGAGAAGTCAACTATGGGAAGTCAACAATGAGAAGTCAACAATGTGAAGTCAACTATGAGAAGTCAACTATGTGAAGTCAACTATGAGAAGTCAACAATGTGAAGTCAACTATGTGAAGTCAACTATGAGAAGTCAACTATGTGAAGTCAACAATGAGAAGTCAACTATGAGAAGTCAACTATGATAAGTCAACTATGAGAAGTCAACAATGTGAAGTCAACTATGAGAAGTTAACTATGAGAAGTCAACTATGAGAAGTCAACAATGTGAAGTCAACTATGAGAAGTCAACTATGTGAAGTCAACAATGTGAAAACAACTATGAGAAGTCAACTATGAGAAGTCAACTATGTGAAGTCAACTGTGAGAAGTCAACTATGTGAAGTCAACTATGTGAAGTTAACTATGAGAAGTCAACTATGAGAAGTCAACTATGAGAAGTCAACTATGAGAAGTCAACTATGTGAAGTCAACAATGAGAAGTCAACTATGAGAAGTCAACTATGATAAGTCAACTATGATAAGTCAACTATGAGATTTCAACAATGTGAAGTCAACAATGTGAAGTCAACTATGAGAAGTCAACAATAAGAAGTCAACAATGTGAAGTCAACTATGAGAAGTCAACAATGAGAAGTCAACTATGAGAAGTCAACTATGAGAAGTCAACTATGAGAAGTCAGTTATGAGAAGTCAACTATGAGAAGTCAACTATGAGAAGTCAACTATGAGAAGTCAACTATGAGAAGTCAACAATGAGAAATCAACAATGAGAAGTCAACTATGAGAAGTCAACAATGTGAAGTCAACTATGAGAAGTCAACTATGAGAAGTCAACAATGAGAAGTCTGTGGATGGATGGATACAGTATGTGAAGGTGTTTGCTTGTTCTTCTGACATAATGTCCCTTAAAACAGGCATGTCCCTTTATATAGGCATGTCCTTTTATATAGGCATGTCCCTTTATATAGGCATGTCCTTTTATATAGGCATTTCCCTTTTAATATGCATGCCCCTTTAGTAGGCATGTCCCCTAATTTTGGCATGTCCCTTTTAATCGGCATGTATTAATATAGGCATGTCCCTTAACATATGCATGTCCCTTTTAGTAGGCATGTCCCTTTTAATAGACGTGTCCCTTTTAATAGGCATGTCCCTTTTAATAGGCATGTCCCTTTTAATAGGCATGTCCCTTAATATTGGCATGTCCCTTTTAGTAGAAATTTCCCTTTTAATAGGCATATTCATTTATATAGGCATGTCCCTTTTAATAGGCATGTCCCTTTATATATGCATGTCCCTTTTAATAGGCATGTCCCTTTTAATAGGCATGTCCCTTTATATTGGCACTGTGGATATAGTAGTTCTCAAACATCTACCCTGGCCGGGACGTGACTGTTATTTAAATCAGTGTCACGCAAGACTTGCAACCAGAGGTCTCTTCATAGCCCCCTATATATCCAGAACATTGGCTGGGAAACACACTGTATTTAATAGAGCCATGGCTAAATGGAACTCTCTGCCACCCCAAGTATCTCCAGCTAGCAATAAAAAACAGATTTAAAACCCGATAAAATACACCTTACGGGCATGACGGGGACTCTGAAGAGACACAGTCATTTTAATGCGTTTTGTATGGCATTATGCAATGGGATAGGATGGTGATACACTTGCTTTGGGTTGCTCTGGATGGGAGCATCTGCTGGATGGCTGATATGTAATGTAATTGTCGGTGATATGTATTTTAATGTGTTTAAAATAAATTTTATTGGTTGTGTTGTTTCCTGTTTGGCCCCCAGGAAGAGTAGCGGCTGCCTAATACTTACTATACTGGTTGTGGGTTTGGCATTGAGCTTCTCCACTGACTCACTGGTAGCTACATTCTACTACTGTCTACACACACCAACGCACGCACACGCACGCACACACACAGTGGTGTAAAGTATTTAAGTAAAAATACTTGAAAGTACTACTTAAGTCGCTACAACACTACATTCACTACAAGAAAATAATGTACTTTTTACTCCTTACATTTTCCCTTGACACCCAAAAGTACTCGTTACATTTTGAATGGTTAGCAGGACATTAAAATGGTCCAATTCGCGCACTTATCAAGAGAACATCCCTGGTCATCCCTACTGCCTCTGATCTGGAGGACTCACTAAACAGAGAACATCCCTGGTCATCCCTACTGTCTCTGATCTGGCGGACTCACTAAACAGAGAACATCCCTGGTCATCCCTACTGCCTCTGATCTGGAGGACTCACTAAACAGAGAACATCCCTGGTCCATCCCTACTGCCTCTGATCTGGAGGACTCACTAAACAGAGAACATCCCTGGTCATCCCGTTTGTAAATGATGTCTGAATGTTTCAGTGTGCCCCTGGCTATCCACAATTAAAAAGAAAAAAAGAAAATGGTGCCTTCTGGTTTGCTTAATATAAGACATATTAAATGATTTATACTTTTACTTTCGATACTTAAGCATATGTAAAACCAAATACTTTTAGACCTTTACTCAAGTAATATTTTTACCAGGTAACTTTCACTTTTACTTATTATTTTCTGATAAGGTATCTTTACTTTTACTCAAGTATGACAATTGGGTACTTTTTCCACCACTGCATACAGCCACACACACACACACACACACACACACACACACACACACACACACACACACACACACACACACACACACACACACACACACACACACACACACACACACACACACACACACACACACACACACACACACACACACACATATCTTCTACTCAGACTGACTTCTCCCAGACAGACTTCTCCCAGACAGACATCAGCAATGAGAAACTGCCTGGGCAAGTTCATCCTGAGCAAAATGCAAATGTTACTCAAGGCAGCTAAGGCAGCTCAATTTAATTCCCAGCCTCCCTGTCTTTTTCTCCAGCGCTGCGTTAGGAGACGACAAGGTCTAATGGATGGATGAAGGTATAGAGCTTGGCAGGCATTGAGCTCTGAACGGTAAGACCTCTAAAGTAAAGTCGTCAGGACTGAGTCCCGAATGGCATTCTGTTAACTTTATAGAGAACAGTTGTTTACCAGGACCCATAGTCCAAGTTAATGCACTATATGGGGAATACGTTGCCAGTTAGGATAACCTTTAAACCTCCCCATGCAATATTTTAAATCAGAATTTAAATCATCACCTTATGTCTAATAAATCACTGTGTGTTTTATTTTAAAAAATCTCCAAAATATATTTGTAATAATGTGTTTTCCTGAGCCAATGAAATGCTCAGTCCAACTGTATGGGTGTGGGGATAAATATTTGAATATATTTATACATACAGCCCTGATTGGCTGATAGAGTTGTCTAGAGCCCAGCCCTTACCCCAAAAAAAGGGCACATGGTATTCAACCTGTTCATTGGAGCTGAATCCTGAGGGCTCTATTTTTAACAAATCTAAGACAATAGTCAACACAAGCATTTCGCTACACCCGCAAAAACATCTGCTAAATATGTGCATTTGACCAATAAAATGTGATTTGATCTAAGCGCTGCGTGGTAGTGCTGTAGGTTCGGGGGTGTCAGAAATATTTGTGCTATTTTCACGACAATGAAATGATTGCCGCAGTGCTGGCAGTGGTGAGAAATGGTTGTTTTTTGATGAGTAAAGTTGAGGGTGTGTTAGGCTTGGCCTCTCATGGGCCAATCAGAATGTGCCCTATTGCTAAATATGTGGTTGCTTCAAGTTGTGTATTTACGGTAATTTATGTATTGCCTTGGAATCAACTCCAATTCCAATTGGCTTGGCGTATGTCTCACGTCACTGACCTTCTAGGAGAGGCATTTTAATGTACTTTTTTAAAAATGCGTTTTTGTGCAGAAATGCCTTCTGGAACATGTAAACTTTCATGTGCCTTAACTTGTAAGGCATCTAGTTGGTTTAGCCGCTGAAAAAGACAGGAATCTTCTCACTGGCCATGATTGGCTGAGATGATTGTCACGAACCGGCTCAAAATCCGTAACAAAAAGGGAGACATTGTGGAGATAAGGAATAACAAAAATAGATTTATTCACTTCTTATGGCTGGGGGGCAGTATTGAGTAGCTTGGATGAATAAGTTGCCCAAAGTAAACGGCCTGCTCCTCGGAGTGTTTTCTATCCAATATTAATAATAATATGCATATATTAGCATCTGAGACAGAGTAGGAGGCAGTTCAGTTTGGGCACGCTATTCATCCAAAAGTGAAAATGCTGCCCCCTATCCCTAAAAAGTTTTTAAAAGGGGTTCCGGTGAAGCGTTCATCCACATACAGTATAGGTTGTGTCTGGGGTTGATTAAAGCCATCTATTGTATTTCATGAATATGTGTACATGTCTAGACAATAGTGACCCATCCACTTAGCTAGATGTGGCTGGGGGGTGGTTATAGCATTTCCTTCACATGACCCATACATTTATGTCATCTAATACTTATAAAATATTTTTTTTTTCTGGACACTTTCTAGTTTGATAATGCTTCCATTCAAATATACAAGTAACAATTTTACTGTACCGTTTTACACCTTCAGTATCCTTTGCAAAAATGTGACAAATAAACTTTGATTTTATTTGATATAGTGTGTGTTTACCAGAGACGGTAATATGAAGAACAAAATGACCTACACCAAAGTCAGATTAGGATATAGGCCAAGGACTAGATCAAGTGTATTTTTACATGGAGTTTTTCCTTATTGTAGGCTACTACTTTCTCCCTCTGTTTAGCACATGGCCTCACATGTGAATCCTTAAAGATATGGGCGGGGCTAAGGCTTCAAAGGGTGTGATCGATGCTGATAGAATGTAGACAAAGAGCTCTCCTGTAGCTGTACCAAAACATTAAATTGCCATTTTCTCAAAAGTGAGTTACAAGTTTATCAAATTTCAAAGCAGAATTACTTTCCCATTGTTCTACAACTTTAGTGTATAATATATCACTTTATATACCACTTTCGAGTCTCACACAATTGAAAATGTTACAACATAGGACTGAAAAGAGGTGGTCGGTCACATACACACATAGCATTCACACTGATATAGGAGCTAGGCCTACTGTAAATTGCATTATGGTTGAGTATGGACATGCCAAATGTTGTAAATAAGCAAGATTAAATTCACTACCTAAGAATAGTAAAGCCACCTTTACTGTCTCAAATAGCAGACCAATCAGCCTGTTACCAACTCTTAGTAAACTTTTGGAAAAAGTTGATGTTTGAGTAGATACAATGCTATTTTACGGTAAACAAATTGACAACATTCAACAAGCATTCAACAAGCACAGCACTTACACAAATGACTGATGATTGGCTGAGAGAAATTGATGATAAAATGATTGTGGGGGCTGTTTTGTTAGACTTCAGTGTGGCTTTTGACATTATTGATCCTAGTCTGCTGCTGGAAAAACATATGTTATGGCTTTACACCCCCTGCTATAATGTGGATAACGAGTTACTTATCTAACAGAACACAGAGGGTGTTATGGCTTTACACCCCCTGCTATAATGTGGATAAAGAGTTACTTATCTAACAGAACACAGAGGGTGTTATGGCTTTACACCCCCTGCTATAATGTGGATAAAGAGTTACCTGTCTAACAGAACACAGAGGGTGTTATGGCTTTACACCCCCTGCTATAATGTGGATAAAGAGTTACCTGTCTAACAGAACACAGAGGGTGTTATGGCTTTACACCCCCTGCTATAATGTGGATAAAGAGTTACTTATCTAACAGAACACAGAGGGTGTTATGGCTTTACACCCCCTGCTATAATGTGGATAAAGAGTTACTTATCTAACAGAACACAGAGGGTGTTATGGCTTTACACCCCCTGCTATAATGTGGATAAAGAGTTACCTGTCTAACAGGACACAGAGGGTGTTATGGCTTTACACCCCCTGCTATAATGTGGATAAAGAGTTACCTGTCTAACAGAACACAGAGGGTGTTCCTAATGGAAGCCTCTCCAACATATTCTAGGTAGAATCAGGAATTCAGGGCTTGTCACCTAAAATCAGGGCTTGTCACCTAAAACTAGAGGTCGACCGATTAATCGGAATGGCTGATTAATTAGGGCCGTTTTCAAGTTTTCATAACATTCGGAAATCTGTATTGTTGGACACCGATTTGGCCGATTTTTTTTAACACCGTTATTTAACTAGGCAAGTCAGTTAAGAACACATTCTTATTTTCAATAACTGCCTTGTTCAGGGGCAGAAAGACATATTTTTACCTTGTCAGCTCGGGGATTCAATCTTGCAACCTTACGGTTAACTAGTCCAACGCTCCTGCTGCCTCTCATTGTACTCCACGAGGAGCCTGCTTGTTACGCGAATGCAGTAAGAAGCCAAGGTAAGTTGCTAGCTAGCATTAAACTTATGTTATAAAAAACTATCAATCAATCAATCAAAATCACTAGTTAACTACACATGGTTGATGATATTACTAGTTTATCTAACGTGTCCTGCGTTGCATATAATCGATGCAGTGTGCATTTGCGAAAAAGGACTGTCGTTGCTCCAACGTGTACCTAACCATAAACATCAATGCCTTTCTTAAAATCAATACACAAGTATATATTTTGAAACCTGCATATTTAGTTAATATTGCCTGCTAACATGAATTTATTTGTGTCACTTCTCTTGCAACAGAGTCAGGGTATATGCAGCAGTTTGGGCCGCCTGGCTCATTGCGAACTGTGTGAAGACTATTTCTTCCTAACAAGACGGCCAACTTCGCCAAACGGGGTGTCACGTTCCTGACCTGTTTTCCTTGTTTTTGTATGTGTTTAGTTGGTCAGGGCGTGAGTTGGGGTGTGCATTCTATGTTATGTGTTTCTATGTTGGGTTAAATGTGTTGCCTGATATGGTTCTCAATTAGAGGCAGGTGTTTGACGTTTCCTCTGATTGAGAACCATATTAAGGTAGGCTGTTCTCACTGTTTGTGTGTGGGTGATTGTTCCTGTGTCTGTGTCTGTCGCACCACACGGGACTGTTTCGTGTTCGTTCGTTTGGTTAGTCTGTTCCTGTTCTTCGTGTTATATTGTAAGTTCTCAAGTTCAGGTCTGTCTATGTCGTTTTGTTGTTTTGTAGTTATTCAAGTGTATTTCGTGTCAGTGTTCATCTTGTTTAATAAATTCATTATGTCAACATACCTCGCTGCGTGTTGGTCCGATCCCTACTCCTTCTCTTCAGACGAAGAGGAGGAGAGCAACCGTTACAGAATCACCCACCCCCCAAGGACCAAGCGGCGTAACAGAAAGTAGCAGCAGCGATCGCAGGATTCATGGACATGGGAGGAAATATTGGACGGTAAAGGTCCATGGGCACAACCTGGAGAATATCGCCGCCCTCGTGAAGAGCTGGAGGCAGCTAAAGCCGAGAGGCGGCGGTATGAGGAGGCAGCACGGAAGCAGGAGAAGGATCTGGGCTACACTACGTGGGAGGAGATCGACAGGTGGGCGATCGACCCAAGGAGAGTGCCGGAGCCCGCCTGGGATTCTCTGGCGCAGTGTGAGGAGGGATACCGGCGAATGGAGGCAGCACGACGACGCGGTAGGAAGCCGGCCCAACGCATCTGGCCTCCAGTGCGTCTCCTCGGGCCGGCATACATGGCACCAGCCTTACGCATGGTGTCCCCGGTTTGTCTACATAGCCCAGTGCGGGTTATTCCACCTCCCCGCACTGGTCGGGATACGGGGAGCATACAACCAGGTAAGGTTGGGCAGGCTCAGTGCTCAAGGGAGCCAGTACGCCTGCATGGTCCGGTATATCCGGCGCCACCTCCCCGCCCCAGCACAGTACCACCAGTGCTTACACCTAGCACCAGGCTTCCTGTGCGTCTCCAGAGCCCTGTTCCTCCTCCACGCACTAGCCCTATGGTGCGTGTCTTCAGCCCGGTACCACCAGTTCCGGCACCACGCACCAAGCCTCCTGTGCGTCTCCAGAGCCCTGTTCCTCCTCCACGCACTAGCCCTGTGGTGCGTGTCTTCAGCCCAGTACCTCCAGTTCCGGTACCACGCATGACTATGGTGGGGTGGGGACCACGTCCGGAGCCGGAGCCGCCACCGTGGACAGATGCCCACCCAGACCCTCCCCTAGACTTTAGGTGGTGCGCCCGGAGTTCGCATCTTGAGGGGGGGGGGGTTCTGTCACGTTCCTGACCTGTTTTCCTTGTTTTTGTTTGTGTTTAGTTGGTCAGGGCGTGAGTTGGGGTGGGCATTCTATGTTATGTGTTTCTATGTTGGGTTAAATGTGTTGCCTGATATGGTTCTCAATTAGAGGCAGGTGTTTGACGTTTCCTCTGATTGAGAACCATATTAAGGTAGGCTGTTCTCACTGTTTGTGTGTGGGTGATTGTTCCTGTGTCTGTGTCTGTCGCACCACACGGGACTGTTTCGTGTTCGTTCGTTTGGTTAGTCTGTTCCTGTTCCTCGTGTTATATCGTAAGTTCTCAAGTTCAGGTCTGTCTATGTCGTTTTGTTGTTTTGTAGTTATTCAAGTGTATTTCGTGTCAGTGTTCGTCTTGTTTAATAAAGTCATTATGTCAACATACCTCGCTGCGTGTTGGTCCGATCCCTACTCCTTCTCTTCAGACGAAGAGGAGGAGAGCAACCGTTACACGGGGGATGATTTAACAAAAGCGCATTTGCGAAAAAAGCACAATCGTTGCACGACTGTACCTAACCATAAACATCAATGCCTTTCTTAAAATCAATACACAGAAGTATATATTTTTATACCTGCATATTTAGCTAAAAGAAATCCAGGTTAGCAGGCAATATTAACCAGGTGAAATTGTGTCACTTCTCTTGTGTTCATTGCACGCAGAGTCAGGGTATATGCAACAGTTTGGGCCGCCTAGCTCGGTGCCAACTAATTTGCCAGAATTGTACGTAATTATGACATAACATTGAAGGTTGTGCAATGTAACAGGAATATTTAGACTTATGGATGCCACCCGTTAGATAAATTACGGAACGGTCCCGTATTTCACTGAAAGAAAAAATGTTTTGTTTTCGAGATGATAGTTTCCGGATTCGACCATATTAATTACCTAAGGCTCGTATTTCTGTGTGTTATGTTATAATTAAGTCTATGATTTGATAGAGCAGTCTGACTGAGCGATGGTTGGCACAAGCAGGCTTGTAAGCATTCATTCAAACAGAAATTTTGTGCGTTTTGCCAGCAGCTCTTCGCAATGCTTCAAGATTTGCGCTGTTTATGACTTCAAGCCTATCAACTCCCGAGATTAAGCTGGTGTAACCGATGTGAAATGGCTAGCTAGTTAGCGTGATACGCGCTAATAGCGTTTCAAACATAACTCGCTTTGAGACTTGGAGTAGTTGTTCCCCTTGCTCTGCATGGGTAACGCTGCTTCGAGGGTGGCTGTTGTCGATGTGTTCCTGGTTCGAGCCCAGGTAGGAGCGAGGAGAGGGACGGAAGCTATACTGTTACACTGGCAATACTAAAGTGCCTATAAGAACATCCAATAGTCAAAGGTATATGAAATACAAATCGTATAGAGAGAAATAGTCCTATAATTCCTATAATAACTACAACCTAAAACTTCTTACCTGGGAATATCGAAGACTCATGTTAAAAGGAACCACCAGCTTTCATATATTCTCATGTTCTGAGCAAGGAACTTAAACGTTAGCTTTCTTACATGGCACATATTGCACTTTTACTTTCTTCTCCAACACTTAGTTTTTGCATTATTTAAACCAAATTTAACATGTTTCATTATTTATTTGCGGCTAAATTGATTTTATTGATGTATTATATTAAGTTAAAATAAGTGTTCATTCAGTATTGTTGTAATTGTCATTATTACAAATAAATGTAAAAAAAAATTGTCCGATTAATTGGTATCGGCTTTTTTTTGGTCCTCCAATAATCGGTATCGGTATCAGCATTGAAAAATCATAATCGGTCGACCTCTACCTAAAACCCTCACAAACTTCTACAGATGCACAATTGCGAGCATCCTGTCGGGCTGTATCACTGCCTGGTACGACAACTGCACCACCCACAACCACAGGGCTCTCATGAGGGTGGTGCGGTATCCACACCGCATCACGGGGGGCAAACTACCTGCCCTCCAGGACACCTGCACCACCCGATGTCACAGGATGGCCAAAAAGTTCATCGAGGACAACAACCACCTGAGCCACTGCCTGTTCACCCCACTAGAAGGCGAGGTCAGTACAGGTGCATCAAAGCTGGGACCGAGAGACTATATCTCAAGGCCATCAGACTGTTAAACAGCCATCACTAACACAGAGAGGCTGATGCCTACATACAGACTTGAAATTATTGGCCACTCTAACAAATGGATCACTAGTCACTTTATTAATGCCACTTTAATAATGATGTTTACATATCTTGCATTACTCATCTCATATGTATATACTGTATTTTATACCATCTATTGCATCCTGCCTACACCGCTCGGTCATTGCTCATCCATATATATTATATGTACATAGATTTCTGTGTATTAGGTAGTTGTGGAATTGTTAGGTTACTTGTTAGATATTGCTGCACTGTCGGAACTAGAAGCACAAGCATTTCGCTTGCATTCACAATATCATCTGCTAACCATGTGTGTGACCAATACATTTGATTTAATTTTGAATTCCCCTGTGCAGCTGTCTAGGCCCATTACTTTTTTCAATCTTTACTAATGAGTGTCTATGTGTCTATGTGCGTGGATGACTCAACACTATACACGTCAGGTACTACAGGGACTGAAATGATTGCAACACTTAACAAAGAGTTGCAGTTAGTTTCAGAGCGGGTGACAAGGAATAAGTTAGTCCTAAATATTTATACAACTAAAAGCACTCTATTTGGGATAAATGATTCACTAAACCCTAAACCTCAACTAAATCTGCTAAGGAAATTGACCAAGTAGAGGTGACTAAACTGCTTGGAGATTACAAACTGTCACGGTCAAAACATATTGAGGAGAAGTTTGTCCACAATGAAGTGCTGGTCTACCTTCTTAACAACACTATCAACAAGGCAGGTCCTACAGACCTAGTTTTGTCACACCTTGACTACTGTTCAATCGTGTGGTCAGGTGGTACAAAGAGGGACTTAGGAAAATTGCAATTGGCTCAGAACAGGTCAGCGTGGTTGGCCCTTGGATGTACACAGAGAGCTAATATTAATAATATGCATGTCAATCTCTCCTGGCTCCAAGGGGATGAGAGACTGACTTCCTCACTACTATGTATTTTTGAGACATGTTGAATGCACCGAGCTGTCTGTTTGAACTACTGGCGCACAGCTCGAACACCGATGCATACCCCACAAGACATGCAACAAGAGGTCTCTTCACATGACCATACGTTTACAGGTAACTTATTAGATACTTTGTAGTCTTGTTGGGCGAGTTGGAACTGGTGTATTTCTGAATCAAATGCGCCAAATAATTGACATTTTGGGGATATAAAGAAGAACATTATCGAACAAAAGGACCATGTGTGATGTTTCTGGGACATTTTGGAGTGCCAACAGAAAAAGATCTTCAAAGGTAAGGCATTTATTATGTTGTTATTTCTGACTTTTGTGTCGCCACCTGCCTGGTTGAAAAAGATTTCCATGTCTTTGTATGCGTCCTCAGATAATCGCATGGTCTGCTTTCGCCGTAAAGCCTTTTTGAAATCTGACACTGCGACTGGATTAACAAGAAGTTAAGCTTTATTTTAATGTATTACACTTATATTTTTGGTTATCTTGAATATTGATATTTCTGTAGTTTGAATTTGGCGCTCTGCAATTTCACTGGATGTTGTCAAATCGATCGCGCTAACGGGATTGGCAAGGGAAGGGATAACAAACAGGCTAGCGGAGTAGAACACCTGTTTAGGAGAGGTGCTGGGTAGTAGAGTAGAACACCTGTTTAGGAGAGGTGCTGGGTAGTAGAGTAGAACACCTGTTTAGGAGAGGTGCTGACTAGAACACCTTTTTAGGAGAAGTGCTGGCCAGCGAGTAGAACACCTGTTTAGGAGAGGTGCTGGCTAGAGGAGTAGAACACCTGTTTAAGAGAGGTGCTGGGTAGTAGAGTAGAACACCTGTTTAGGAGAGGTGCTGACTAGCAGAGTAGAACACCTGTTTAGGAGAGGTGCTGGGTAGCAGAGTAGAACACCTGTTTAGGAGAGGTGCTGGCTATCAGAGTAGAACACCTGTTTAGGAGAGGTGCTGGCTAGCAGAGTAGAACACCTGTTTAGGAGAGGTGCTGGCTAGCAGAGTAGTACACCTGTTTAGGAGAGGTGCTGGCTAGCAGAGTAGAACACCTGTTTAGGAGAGGTGCTGGCTAGCAGAGTAGAACACCTGTTTAGGAGAGGTGCTGGCTAGCGGAGTAGAACACCTGTTTAGGAGAGGTGCTGGCTAGCGGAGTAGAACACCGGTTTAGGAGAGGTGCTGGGTAGCAGAGTAGAACACCTGTTTAGGAGAGGTGCTGACTAGCGGAGTAGAACACCTGTTTAGGAGAGGTGCTGGGTAGCAGAGTAGAACACCTGTTTAGGAGAGGTGCTGACTAGCGGAGTAGAACACTTAAACAAGAATAGGAGATCCTCACTCTAGGAGCTCAGATGCAATAATTGAATTATCCAGGGTAGAATGACAAACACTGCGTGTCACTAGTTTATTTAGTGTCAAAGGACATGTGTCTGTAATATTGGCCCGGTGTGGCCTGATAGCATTTGTTAATTTACAGTGTGACAGACCAGGGGGTTTGATCAAGACATTTACACAGATCAAACGTGTCATAACTCAGTTTCAAGGGTGTTAATAAATAAAAAAAATTTAAGATAAGAATGTTCTCCTCCAGGAGACCTCTTCCGGGTTACTGTCTTCTGGGCCCTGGGGAATGCGGTCTCCTCTAGGGTAGAACACCTATCCCCTTTGTTCTAGAAGACTGTGAGGACGTCTATTCAGTAGCAACCTCTCACTACCTCCAACCCTCTCGTGTGCTGCCCTCCTGGCAGCTTCATGGGCCCTCAATCAGCCCCAATTAGTCTTTGCCGGAGGACCCGTCGATGACCTTGCAAGTCCAGCAGAGGGAGCCACCGCCGTGTGATGTAGTCTCCGTCTGTCACCAGGTATCGATGAGTCTACCCCTGGTGGTCCTTGGTTATAAATAAAACCTATAAAAAACAAGAATGGATAGCATATGATCATAGATATAATTTGGCGGCATAGGCCTAAAAACATTTTCAATAGCAAGAATGGCTTCAGATCGTTGAGACCGAAGGGAAGCAAGGCACTTTAAATTAAATATCCAGGCAGCCTAGGGAGGGTGACATGTTCGATGCCTTTATAACGTAGGGACAAAATCGCGTGGTTCGCTTCCAAAAAGTGGTCCGCAACTGGGTACGTCAAGTTTTTGCAACTTATGGTGCTTCGATGATCCGAGATTCGTATTTTTAATTTGTGCTTCGTTTTACCCACATCATTTTTAACACAATGACAAGTTTTCGTTGTAAAACACTTACAAAAATCTGAAATATTGGCTGGATTCACAAGATGTTTATCTTTCATTTGCTGTACACCATGTATTTTTCATAAATGTTTTATGATGAGTATTTAGGTATTTCACGTTGCTCTCTGTAATTATTCTGGCTGCTTTGGTGATATTTTTGATGGTAGCTGCAATGTAAAACTATGATTTATACCTCAAATATGCACATTTTCGAACAAAACATAGATTTATTGTATAACATGTTATAAGACTGTCATCTGATGAAGTTGTTTCTTGGTTAGTGACTAATTATATCTCTATTTGGTCGGTTTTGTGATAGCTACCTATGCGGTAGAAAAATTGTGAAAATATGCGGTTGAGTCTTTTGCTATTGTGGTTAGCTAATAGAAATACATATTGTGTTTTCGCTGTAAAACATTTAAAACATCGGAAATGATGGCTGGATTCACAAGATGTTTATCTTTCATTTGCTGTATTGGACTTGTGATTTCATGAAAATTATGTTATATGATATCCCTGTGGCGTTAGGCTAGGCTATGCTAGTCAGCCTTTTTGATGGGGGGGATCCCGGATCCGGGAGAGAGAAGCGGTAGAGGTTAAAAGATAAATAACTTCCTTACTGGAGCACGTGATAACACCTTTGATTGGGATTTGTTTCCCTGTTTGAAGTATTTACATTTTTAAGTGCCATGACATTGAGCGCAGCCATTACACTTGTAGTTTCCATCCGGTAGAGGCGCACATCGACGTTGTGTAGGGGTATTTTGGTAAATCAGAGTTTACCGATTGATCTCTGAGATTTCTGCCCAGCGAGAATACAACCAAGGGTGGGTCCGCAAACACATTACCGATACTGTCATCGGATCTTAGAATGTGCCAATGTTAGTGAACCTTAATTTGTTTTAATTGTTTAATTGTTTTAATTTGTTGATTACTTTGAATAGCGGGTTGTTAGGACGCAAGAATGCTTATTTTTGCCAGACCGTACTTGAAAGAGATCATGTCTCGATTTATTTTTTGCATTTTCTCAATGGCAGGATTAATCTGACCATTTTTCTACCCCCTCTCCTTGAATTGTCTTTGCATCTCAACCATATTTCTGTCGAATTCTTTTGATTCGACAGAATTGGCTGTAGGGCAAACTGTTTTTCAAGGGAAGCGGGTGACAGCTATCAGCCCTCAACAAACTGTTACGATCAGTAGGTTTCCTGTAAGAGTATAGAGCGTTATCCTCACAGAAAATCAGAAGATCAAGGAAAATGATTTGACGCGTGTCAGATTGAATAGTAAATCTCAGGTGCTCAGAACAAGAGTTAAGAAGAGCATGGAACGCCTGGAGCTGTTCTGCATCATCCCCTCCGTAGAACAAAAAATATCATCAATATACCGTTTCCACATAATAATGTTAGGCAAGAAAACGTTTGAGAATTGACTGTTTCTCCATGTAACACACATACAAATTAGCATAATTAGGTGCCATAGGGGTTCCTATAGCAGTACCCTTCGTCTGAATAGAGAAATCATTTAGAAACATGAAATAGTTCATTAGGGGTCACTTTGAAGAAGAAAATGTTCCATGGCTTCAGTAAACGAGATCATACTGCTTACGTATCATACGTGTTTCTGCAAAAGAGTCAGCAAAAGATAGGCCGTAACTGCATCAATGCCCGCTACAATTTGTTTGATTTATTTCACCTTTATTTAACCAGGTAGGCCAGTTGAGAACAAGTTCTCATTTACAACTGCGACCTGGCCAAGATAAAGCAAAGCAGTGCGACACAAACAACAACACAGTAACACAGAAACAAACGTAGAGTCAATAACACAATAGAACAATCTATATACAGATTAGGGAGGTAAGGCAATAAATAGGCCATAGTGACAAAATAATTACAATTTAGCATTAACACTGGAGCGATAGATGATGATGTGCAAGTAGCGATACTGGGGTGAAAAAAGAGCAAAAAAAACTATTTGGGTGATGAGGTAGTTGGGTGAGGTATTCACAGATGGGCTGTGTACAGGTGCAGTGATCGGTAAGCTGCTCTGACAGCTGATGCTTAAAGATAGTGAGGGAGAAATAAGTCTCCAGCTTCAGTGATTTTTTGCAATTTGATCCAGTCATTGGCAGCAGAGAACTGGAAGGAAAGGCGGCCAAATGAGGAGTTGGCTTTGGGGATGACAAGTGAAATATTCCTACTGGAGCGCGTGCTATACGGGTGGGTGTTGCTATGGTGACCAGTGAGCTGAGATAAGGCATTTCTTTACTTAGCAAAGACTTATAGATGACCTGGAGCCATTGGGTTTGGCGACGAATATGAAGCGAGGGCCAGGCAACGATAGGCTACAGGTCGCAGTGGTGGGTAGTGTCACAATTCCAATGGTGAAATGAAGGAGTCAGGTGCAGAGAGCAGGGTAGTTCCGAGCAAGTGGATATTTATTATTTCAACCAGAAATAATCTATGAGACGGCTACGCCACACAACAAAGGGAGCGTCAAAAAATACAGTTCAACGTAAATTAGGACAGAATCCACTATATAAATCACCACCACAAAAACAGAATAACAAGCCCGCACAAAAGTCGGCGGGCCAACTGGGTTTAAATAACACCCTAACCCTAAACACAAAACAGGTGTAACCAATTAGACAAACCTAAATGAAAACAGAAAAGGGGATCGGTGGCAGCTAGTAGGCCGGAGACGACGACCGCCGAGCGCCGCCCGAACGGGAAGAGGCACCATCCTCGGCGGGATTCGTAACAGGTAGTATATGGGGCTTTGGTATCAAATGGATGGCACTGTGATAGACTACATAAGATTTGCTGAGTAGAGTGTTGGAGGCTATTTTGTAAATGACATCGCCGAAGTCAAGGATCGGTAGGTTAGTCAGTTGTAAGAGGGTATGCTGAACAGCATGAGTGAAGTAGGCTTTGATGTGAAATAGGAAGCACATTCTAGATTTAATTCTGGATTGAAGATGCTTAATATGAGTCTGGAAAGAGAGTTTACAGTCTAAACAGACACCTAGATATTTATAGTTGTCCACATGTTCTATGTCAGAACCATCCAGAGTAGTGATGCTAAATCAAATCAAATCAAATTTTATTTTTCACATACACATGGTTAGCATATGTTAATGCGAGTGTAGCGAAATACTTGTAATATCTAACAAGAAATCTAACAATTTCACAAAAACTACCTTATACACACACTTGTAAAGGAATGAATAAGAATATGTACATACAAATATATACGGATGAGCGATGGCCGAATGGCATAGGCAAGATGCAGTAGTTGGTATAGAATACAGTATATACATATGAGATGAGTAATGTAAACATTATATAAAGTGGCATTGTTTAAAGTGGCTAGTGATACATTTATTACATACATTTTTAATTATTATAGTAGCTAGAGATGAGTCAGTATGTTGGCAGCAGCCACTCAATGTTATTGATGGCTGTTTAAGAGTCTGATGGCCTTGAGATAGAAGCTGTTTTTCAGTCTCTTAGTCCCCGCTTTGATGCACCTGTACTGACCTCGCCTTCTGGATGATAGCGGGGTGAACAGGCAGTAGCTCGGCTGGTTGTTGTCCTTGATGAACTTTTTGGCCTTCCTGTGACATCGAGTGGTGTAGGTGTCCTGGAGGGCAGGTAGTTTGCCCCGGTGATGCGTTGTGCAGACCTCACTACCCTCTGGAGAGCCTTACGGTTGTGGGCAGAGCAGTTGCCGTAACAGGAGGTGATACAGCCCAACAGGATGCTTTCGATTGTGCATCTGTAAAAGTTTGTGAGTGTTTTTGGTGACAAGCCGAATATCTTCAGCCTCCTGAGGTTGAAGAGGTGCTGCTGCGCCTTCTTCACCACTCTGTCTGTGTGGGTGGATCATTTCAGTTTGTCCGTGATGTGTACGCCGAGGAACTAAAAACTTTCCACCTTCTTCACTGCTGTCCCGTCGATACGGGACTGCTCCCTTTGCTGTTTCCTGAAGTCCACGATCATCTCCTTTTTTTTGATGACGTTGAGTGTGAGGTTATTTTCCTGACACCACACTCCGAGTCGCCTCACCTCCTCATTGTAGGCCGTCTCGTCGTTGTTGGTAATCAAGTCTACCACTGTAGTGTCGTCTGCAAACTTGATGATTGAGTTGGAGGCATGTATGGCCACGCAGTCATGGGTGAACAGGGAGTACAGGAGAGGGCTGAGAACGCACCCTTGTGGGGGTCCAGTGTTGAGGATCAGCGGGGTGGAGATGTTGTTTCCTACCCTCACCACCTGGGGGGGCGGCCCGTCAGGAGTCCAGGACCCAGTTGCACAGGACGGGGTCGAGAGCCAGGGTCTCGAGCATTAATGATGAATTTGGAGGGTACTATGGTGTTAAATGCTGAGCTGTAGTCGATGAACATTTCTTACATAGGTATTCCTCTTTTCCAGATGGGTTAGGGAAGTGTGCAGTGTGATAGTGATTGCGTCGTCTGTGAACCTATTGGGGCGGTAAGCAAATTGGAGTGGGTCTAGGGTGTCGGGTAGAGTGGAGGTGATATGGTCCTTGACTAGTCTCTCAAAGCACTTCATGATGACGGAAGTGAGTGCTACGGGGCGATAGTCATTTAGCTCAGTTACCTTCACTTTCTTGGGAACAGGAACAATGGTGGCCCTCTTGAAGCATGTGGGCACAGCATACTGGGATAAGGATTGATTGAATATGTCCATAAACACACCAGCCAGCTGGTCTGCGCATGCTCTGAGGACGCAGCTAGGGAAGCCATCTGGGCCGGTCGCTTTGCGAGGGTTAACACGTTTAAATGTTTTACTCACTTCGGCTGCAGTGAAGGAGACCCCGCAGGTTTTGGTAGCGGGCCGTGACCAGCAATCTGCCAGACCACTGACTCATTCCCCTCTCATCCGGCCCCACAACACAGTATAAACTTTATTCAACGTTCTACCGACTGTTGACACCTGAAAGCTGTTGCAATAAAACTGACGTTCTTTAGACTAGTTGAGTTTCTGGAGCATCAGCATTTGTGGGTTCGATTACAGGCTCAAAATGGCCAGAAACAAAGAACTTTCTTCTGAAACTCGTCAGTCTATTCTTGTTCTGAGAAATGAAGGCTATACCATGCGAGAAATTGCCACGAAACTAAAGATCTCGTACAACGCTGTCTACTTCTCCCTTCACAGAACAGCGCAAACTGACTCTAACCAGAAAAGAAAGAGGAGTGGGAGGCCCCGGTGCACAAATGAGCAAGAGGACAAGTACATTAGAGTGTCTAGTTTGAGAAACGCCTCATAAGTCCTCAACTAACAGCTTCATTAAATAGTACCCGCAAAACACCAGTCTCAACATCAACAGTGAAGAGGCGACCCCGGAATGCTGGCCTTCTAGGCAGAGTTCCTCTGTCCAGTCTCAACGTCAACAGTGAAGAGGCGACCCCGGAATGCTGGCCTTCTAGGCAGAGTTCCTCTGTCCAGTCTCAACGTCAACAATGAAGAGGCGACCCCGGAATGCTGGCCTTCTAGGCAGAGTTCCTCTGTCCAGTCTCAACGTCAACAATGAAGAGGCGACCCCGGAATGCTGGCCTTCTAGGCAGAGTTCCTCTGTCCAGTCTCAACGTCAACAGTGAAGAGGCGACCCCGGAATGCTGGCCTTCTAGGCAGAGTTCCTCTGTCCAGTCTCAACGTCAACAGTGAAGAGGCGACTCCGGGATGCTGGCCTTCTAGGCAGATTGCAAAGAAAAAGCCTTATCTCTGTCCAGTGTCTGTGTTCTCTTGCCCATCTTAATCTTTTATTTTTATTGGCCAGTCTGAGATATGGCTTTTTCTTTGCAACTCTGCCTAGAAGGCCAGCATCCCGGAGTCGGCTCTTCACTGTTGACGTTGAGACTGGTGTTTAGTAATTGTATAAGTGTTCCCTTTGTTCACCATTGTACTGTCGATTTTTTGTTTCAATGTCTGTTGGTCGCGTGAGTACCTGTGCTGTGTTGTTTTGGCTTTTGTGTACTGATCAGATGATTACGGGTCTCGTCCTGTGTATTCATTCAAAGTACTCATTGTTTTTTTTTGTTTGGGTTACAACCCTGTGTGTTGTATACGTGTTTGGCATTCGTCCCCTTGCCTTTACATGGCACGCTGTAATGTGGATCAATAAAAACCCCTGTTACGCATTCCTGCGCCTGTCTCCCGATCCCTTTATACCTAAGTGACAGTAGGGTTGTTTATCTAATATGTAGGACAGTTGTAGACTGTTTCTGGGTCAGCTTGTAGTAATATGTACAAAATATGCCCAGTGAAAACAGCTGGTAGTTCCAGGTTATCACAAGAAGAGATCACTATCAAAAAACACATTCACGATCACTATATTTATCACCATAAACCAAACCATGATACAAAACATTTTGAAAAACAAGTTAAAAGTTAGCCTTCAACAGGTCATATCATTGAAAGTATAATCTATATATATAAGATGTTACATGTTTACTTTAAGGTGCTTTCTGATACTTTCTTACCCCCTTTTTTATTTGTTATATTTTTATTTTTACTTTTACTTTTTTATTTGTTATATTCGTATTTTTTATGTTCCTGTTTAGTGCATTCAGTCAGTCTCCCAAGCATTTACCAAGAATCGTCTGTACTTTAAAAACGGTTGCTGTTGTACGGTTGTGGTACAGAAAGGATAAACTGAGAGAGAAAAATAAAAAACTTGTATAGCCACACAGAGAACAAAGATCCTAAGTCTTCCAACAAGAACCATGTGTATATCCCAAATGACACACTATCCACAATGGACACTGGTCAAAAGCAGTGCACTATATAGGGAATAGGGTGCCATTTGGGACACAGTTAGTCTTTTGAGAATAATCAACAGCATCAGCAGGACAAACTGTAATAGTCTGGGTATTCAGGCCCTGCTACGGATCAATACTGGGATGAACTGCAGAGGAGTTTTGTTCTGCTTGATGATTCTCGTCTACTGTTTCTCTCTGTTTCTGTTTCTCTCCCTCTTTTTCTCTCTCTCTCTCCATTTATGTATCTCTCGCTCTCGCTCTCACTCTGTCTCTGTCTGTCTCTGTCTCGCTTTCTCTCTTTCCTCTCTCTGTTTCTCTCTCTCTTTCTCTCTCAACTGAATTCAAAGGGCTTTATTGGCATTGGAAACATATGTTTACTTTGGCAAAGCAAGTGAAGTAATAAACATAAACATGAATAGCAAACATTATACTCACAAAGTTCCAAAGGAATTATGTCTATGTACAGTGTTGTAATGATGTGCAAATAAATAAACATACATATGGGTTGTATTTACAATGGTGTTTGTTCTTCACTGGTTGCCCTTTTCTTGTGGCAACAGGTCACAGATCTTGCTGCTGTGATGTCACACTGTGGTATTTCACCCAGTAGATATGGGAGTTTATCAAAAGTGGGTTTGTTTTCGAAGTCTTCGTGGATCTGTGTAATCTGAGGGAAATATGTGTCTCTAATATGGTCATACATTTGGCAGGAGGTTAGGAAGTGCAGCTCAGTTTCCACCTCATTTTGTGGGCAGTGTGCACATAGCCCGTCTTCTCTTGAGAGCCAGATCTGCCTATGGCGGACTTTCTCAATAGCAAGGCTATGCTCACCGAATCTGTACATAATCAAAGCTCTCCTTAAGTTTGGGTCAGTCACAGTGGTCAGGTATTCTGCCACTGTGTACTCTCTGTTTAGGGCCAAATAACATTCTAGTTTTCTCAGTTTCTTTGTTAATCTTTCCAATATGTCAAGTAATTATCATTTTGTTTTCTCATTATTTGTTTGGGTCTAATTGTGTTGCTGTCCTGGGACTCTGTGGGGTCTGTTTGTGTTTGTGAACAGAGCCCCAGGACAAGCTGGCAGAGGAAACTCTTCTCCAGGTTCATCTCTCTGTAGGTGATGGCTTTGTTATGGCAATTGCTTCCTTTTAGGTGGTTGTAGAATTTAACGGCTCTTTTCTGGATTTTGATAATAAGGAGGTTTCGGCCTAATTCTGCTCTGCATGCATTATTTGGTGTTCTACGTTGTACACGGTGGATATTTTTGCAGAATTCTGCATACAGAGTCACAATTTGGTGTTTGTCCCATTTTGTGAATTATTGGTTGGTGAATGGACTCCAAACCTCACAACCATAAAGGGCAATGTGTTCTATAACTTATTCAAGTATTTTTTTAGCCAGATCCTAATTTCTTTTTCCTTTTGATACTGTAGATGGGTGGGGCTCAAGCTGAATCCTGGTCTCACCCCACGGCCCTGTGGAAAGAAATGTAATTGGTATGTAGGAGGGGTGGGTGGGGGGGGGGGGGGTGCTAGGAGGGGCTTGGGTGCCCTGAGTTTGGGGTTCTTCATTTATCTGCTGTGTGGAGGCTATAGTCAGGATATGAGGTGGGCTGTTCTGCTTCTCTGCCGGGGTGGCCAGCTCTCTAACGGGTTGTTCTCTGTCACAGATAATCTTTCTCATCTTCTCCTCTAGTGCTCTGTTCTTCTCCTCTAGTGCTCTGTTCTTCTCCTCTAGTGCTCTGTTCTTCTCCTCTAGTGCTCTGTTCTTCTCCTCTAGTGCTCTGTTCTTCTCCTCTAGTGCTCTGTTCTTCTCCTCTAGTGCTCTGTTCTTCTCCTCTAGTGCTCTGTTCTTCTCCTCTAGTGCTCTGTTCTTCTCCTCTAGTGCTCTGTTCTTCTCCTCTAGTGCTCTGTTCTTCTCCTCTAGTGCTCTGTTCTTCTCCTCTAGTGCTCTGTTCTTCTCCTCTAGTGCTCTGTTCTTCTCCTCTAGTGCTCTGTTCTTCTCCTCTAGTGCTCTGTTCTCCTCCTCTAGTGCTCTGTTCTTCTCCTCTAGTGCTCTGTTCTTGTTCTCTAGTGCTCTGTTCTTCTCCTCTAGTGCTCTGTTCTTCTCCTCTAGTGCTCTGTTCTTCTTCTCTAGTGCTCTGTTCTTCTCCTCTAGTGCTCTGTTCTTCTCCTCTAGTGCTCTGTTCTTCTCCTCTAGTGCTCTGTTCTTCTCCTCTAGTGCTCTGTTATTCTCCTCTAGTGCTCTGTTCTTCTCCTCTAGTGCTCTGTTCTTCTCCTCTATTGCTCTGTTCTTCTCCTCTAGTGCTCTGTTCTTCTCCTCTAGTGCTCTGTTCTTCTCCTCTAGTGCTCTGTTCTTCTCCTCTAGTGCTCTGTTCTTCTCCTCTAGTGCTCTGTTCTTCTCCTCTAGTGCTCTGTTCTTCTCCTCTAGTGCTCTGTTCTCCTCCTCTAGTGCTCTGTTCTTCTCCTCTAGTGCTCTGTTCTTCTCCTCTAGTGCTCTGTTCTTCTCCTCTAGTGCTCTGTTCTTCTCCTCTAGTGCTCTGTTCTTCTCCTCTAGTGCTCTGTTCTTCTCCTCTAGTGCTCTGTTCGTCTCCTGCGGCTGGGCATTCTTCTTTTCGCCCCTGATCTTTCTCCAGTTGAAGTTGTCTCACCACAGTCCAGAGTGCAGACATGTCTCTCTCCTCCTCCAGCTCTCCGGGTCTGGTTGAGTGGGTGTTGTTGTAATGGACTGTTGTCTGTGTTTTTGCTGACTTTATTGTGTTCACCTGCTGTTCCAGCTCTATCGGCCTTTACCTCCAGCTGGGTGGATTTCTCCTTCATTTCTGTAAGGATGTAGTAATCTGTGCTGGGGGGGGGGGGGGGGGGGGGTGACTCCGTGCTTGGGGTTGCTCATCTGTGGGGGTTGTGGTCTGTGTTAATATAGTACCGTGCCATGTCAGGGGATGGTCTGGTTAATATAGTACCGTGCCATGCCAGGGGATGGTCTGGTTAATATAGGACCGTGCCATGCCAGGGGATGGTCTGGTTAATATAGTACCGTGCCATGTCAGGGGATGGTCTGGTTAATATAGTACCGTGCCATGCCAGGGGATGGTCTGGTTAATATAGGACCGTGCCATGCCAGGGGATGGTCTGTGTTAATATAGTACCGTGCCATGTCAGGGGATGGTCTGTGTTAAAATAGTACCGTGCCATGCCAGGGGATGGTCTGTGTTAAAATAGTACCGTGCCATGTCAGGGGATGGTCTGTGTTAAAATAGTACCGTGCCATGCCAGGGGATGGTCTGTGTTAATATAGTACCATGCCATGCCAGGGGATGGTCTGGTTAATATAGTACCGTGCCATGCCAGGGGATGGTCTGTGTTAATATAGTACTGTGCCATGTCAGGGGATGGTCTGTGTTAATATAGGACCGTGCCATGCCAGGGGATGGTCTGTGTTAATATAGTACCGTGCCATGCCAGGGGATGGTCTGTGTTAATATAGCACTGTGTCATGCCAGGGGATGGTCTGGTTAATATAGTACCGTGCCATGCCAGGGGATGGTCTGGTTAATATAGTACCGTGCCATGCCAGGGGATGGTCTGTGTTAATATAGTACCGTGCCATGTCAGGGGATGGTCTGGTTAATATAGTACCGTGCCATGCCAGGGGATGGTCTGTGTTAATATAGTACCGTGCCATGTCAGGGGATGGTCTGTGTTAAAATAGTACCGTGCCATGCCAGGGGATGGTCTGTGTTAAAATAGTACCGTGCCATGTCAGGGGATGGTCTGTGTTAAAATAGTACCGTGCCATGCCAGGGGATGGTCTGGTTAATATAGCACTGTGCCATGCCAGGGGATGGTCTGGTTAATATAGTACCGTGCCATGCCAGGGGATGGTCTGTGTTAATATAGTACCATGCCATGCCAGGGGATGGTCTGGTTAATATAGTACCGTGCCATGCCAGGGGATGGTCTGTGTTAATATAGTACTGTGCCATGTCAGGGGATGGTCTGTGTTAATATAGGACCGTGCCATGCCAGGGGATGGTCTGTGTTAATATAGTACCATGCCATGCCAGGGGATGGTCTGGTTAATATAGTACCGTGCCATGCCAGGGGATGGTCTGTGTTAATATAGTACTGTGCCATGTCAGGGGATGGTCTGTGTTAATATAGGACCGTGCCATGCCAGGGGATGGTCTGTGTTAATATAGTACCGTGCCATGCCAGGGGATGGTCTGTGTTAATATAGCACTGTGTCATGCCAGGGGATGGTCTGGTTAATATAGTACCGTGCCATGCCAGGGGATGGTCTGGTTAATATAGTACCGTGCCATGCCAGGGGATGGTCTGTGTTAATATAGTACCGTGCCATGTCAGGGGATGGTCTGGTTAATATAGTACCGTGCCATGCCAGGGGATGGTCTGTGTTAATATAGTACCGTGCCATGTCAGGGGATGGTCTGTGTTAAAATAGTACCGTGCCATGCCAGGGGATGGTCTGTGTTAAAATAGTACCGTGCCATGTCAGGGGATGGTCTGTGTTAAAATAGTACCGTGCCATGCCAGGGGATGGTCTGTGTTAATATAGCACTGTGCCATGCCAGGGGATGGTCTGGTTAATATAGTACCGTGCCATGCCAGGGGATGGTCTGTGTTAATATAGTACCATGCCATGCCAGGGGATGGTCTGGTTAATATAGTACCGTGCCATGCCAGGGGATGGTCTGTGTTAATATAGTACTGTGCCATGTCAGGGGATGGTCTGTGTTAATATAGGACCGTGCCATGCCAGGGGATGGTCTGTGTTAATATAGTACCGTGCCATGCCAGGGGATGGTCTGTGTTAATATAGCACTGTGCCATGCCAGGGGATTGTCTGTGTTAATATAGTACCGTGCCATGCCAGGGGATGGTCTGTGTTAATATAGCACTGTGCCATGCCAGGGGATTGTCTGTGTTAATATAGGACCGTGCCATGCCAGGGGATGGTCTGGTTAATATAGTACCGTGCCATGCCAGGGGATGGTCTGTGTGGAAGGTTAAGTTGGTTACGTTCCTATTAAATTTTTGTAGCAATCAGCAAAACGTGCCTCTGGATAGTCCATGAGTAGCTCTTTCCGTGCCTTCTCAGTTTTTACATTCAGGGGGTAGTGTATTGTGATGACCTCTGGACAGGGGGAAGCTATGGAGCAGGGGGCCTCAAAGGCCTCTGCCTTTGTGTGGCTGTGAAAGTGTCTTGACATTGTTGGGCTTTAACACCTCTTACTTCCCCTTGCTACTTGAAGTTGCAACTGGATCTGTTCAGTCCTAGCAAGCTTGGTAGCCTTAACTTAGCATTCAATCCTTATAAAGTACAATAGATCATTCTAATTAGTTTTTCTTCTTGGCTTTAAAAGTAGTTTCTGGCTTAACATTACTCACTCAGTTCCAGGCTGAATGGCATTTTCGGGTTTCTGCTTCTTTTGCTGGTCGTTGGTTTGCCAGAGCATTTGTTGTATAGTCCTTGGGGATAAGTAGGTAATTTTGTACAAAATCTGTCTGTCTGTCTGTCTGTCTGTCTGTCTGTCTGTCTGTCTGTCTGTCTGTCTGTCTGTCTGTCTGTCTGTCTGTCTGTCTGTCTGTCTGTCTGTCTGTCTGTCTGTCTGTCTGTCTGTCTGTCTGTCTGTCTGTCTGTCTGTCTGTCTGTCTGTCTGTCTGTCTGTCTGTCTGTCTGTCTGTCTGTCTGTCTCCTCTACATCGATTTCTCTACCCTCCATTGTCTGGTCAGGGTGAGCTGTGATATTTTCTCCCCCCAATCGCCCTCCTTCCCTCGCACTGCTTACACAAGGAGTTTCTCCTTGCCGCCCTATCCTTTTCCCCATCTCCTCCTCGTCAAATCTCACCTTCACTCATCTGACTGCCTTCTCATATCGTCTTGGAGTTCTCCTTTATCCTATAGCTCAGAGGTGAGGGACAAACGCAATGCTCTCTCTGTCCCTCCCACTCTCTCTCTCCCTCCCTCCCCATCTCCCTCTCTCCCTCCCCATCTCCCTACCCAAAGACAAGTTCATCTCTAGCTTGACTCTTCTCCCCAGCTTCCTCACCTCCCACTTCCCTCCCTTTTCCCTTCATCTATTATGAGGGAGGTACTGTACCATGAAACACCTGTCGGAGAGCTGGGGGAGAGAGGAGGACTGTGATTGGTTCAGGCTGCCGACTGGGGGAGAGAAGGCCTGTGATTGGTTCTGCCCTCTGCCTTAGGGTAGAGGGGGACTGTGATTGGTTTAGCCTGCTGCCTGTAGGCAGGTGCTGATGACAAACATGGACGCTCTTTATCTTTCCCTTTGAAGGCCATGTGGTATCCTGAACTGAACAGTCTCTCCTTCAAGGACAGGGTATCCAGAACAGAACAGTCTCTCCTTCAAGGTCTGAGGGTATCCTGAACTGAACAGTATCTCCCTCAAGGTCTGAGGGTATCCTGAACTGAACAGTATCTCCCTCAAGGTCTGAGGGTATCTTGAACTGAACAGTACCTCCCTCAAGGTCTGAGGGTATCCTGAACTGAACAGTATCTCCCTCAAGGTCTGAGGGTATCCTGAACTGAACAGTATCTCCCTCAAGGTCTGAGGGTATCCTGAACTGAACAGTACCTCCCTCAAGGTCTGAGGGTATCCTGAACTGAACAGTATCTCCCTCAAGGTCTGAGGGTATCCTGAACTGAACAGTATCTCCCTCAAGGTCTGAGGGTATCCTGAACTGAACAGTATCTCCATCAAGGCCTGGGGGTATCCATGACAGAACAGTATCTCCCTCAAGGCCTGGGGGTATCCATGACAGAACAGTATCTCCCTCAAGGCCTGGGGGTAATCCAGAAACGAACAGCATCTCCCTTCACCTGCTTCAGAGCAACACAGGAAGACTGACTGAGAACATCTGCTTAACGATGTGACGTCTCCAACACAGTTGCTGTAGACTTCAGACACCGCCAAAACACCAGCTCGACCTGACTACCTACGGACATATTCAATCAATCCTTATCCCAGTCTGCTGTTCCCAAATGCTTCAAGAGGGCCACCATTGTTCCTGTTCCCAAGAAAGTGAAGGTAACTGAGCTAAATGACTATCGCCCCGTAGCACTCACTTCCGTCATCATGAAGTGCTTTGAGAGACTAGTCAAGGAAGTGTACTCTCTGTTAGAGGCGCGTGACCTGAAAGCTAGCTACACTTTTTTTCCCTCCGGTATTGAACACAGATCATCCCGTCTTCAATTTGATTGATAATTTACGTAAAAAAATACCTAAAGTTGTATTACAAAAGTAGTTTGAAATGTCTGGACAAAGCTTGCAGGTAACTTATGAGAAATTTTGTAGTCACGTTGCGCAAGTTGGAACAGGTGTTTTTATGGATCAAACGCGCCAAATAAATGTACATTTTGGATATATATCGACGGAATTAATCGAACAAAAAGACCATTTGTGATGTTTATGGGACATATTGGAGTGCCAACAGAAGAAGCTCGTCAAAGGTAAGGCATGAATTATATCTTTATTTCTGCGTTGGAGGGTTGAAATATGATTGTCTGTGTTCGTTTACTGGGGTGCTGTCCTCAGATAATGATGTTGTAATAATGTAATAACGTAATGATAACAGCATCGTTTGCTTTCACCGTTAAGCCTTTTTGAAATCTGACACGTTGGCTGGATTCACAACAAGTGTAGCATTAATTTGGTGTATTGCATGTGTGATTTCATGAAAGTAAAATTTTTATAGTAATTTATTTGAATTTGGTGCTCTGCATATTCACTGGATGTTGGCCGGTGGAACGCTAGCGTCCCACATATCTCAGAGAGGTTAACACCATATTACCCTCCAAACTCGTCATCAAGCTCGAGACCCTGGTTCTCGACCCCGTCCTGTGCAACTGGGTCCTGGACTTCCTGACGGGCAGCCCCCAGGTAGTGAGGGTAGGTAACAACAACTCCACCCCGCTGATCCTCAACACTGGGGCCCCACAAGGGTGCGTTCTCAGCCCTCTCCTGTACTCCCTGTTCACCCATGACTGCGTGGCCATACACGCCTCCAACTCAATCATCAAGTTTGCAGACGACACTACAGTGGTAGGCTTGATTACCAAAAACGACGAGATGGCCTACAGGGAGGAGGTGAGGGCCCTCGGAGTGTGGTGTCAGGAAAATAACCTCACACTCAACATCAACAAAACAAAGGAGATGATCGTGGACTTAAGGAAACTGCAGAGGGAGCACCCCCCCCTATCCACATCAACTGGACAGTAGTGGAGAAGGTGGAAAGTTTTAAGTTCCTCGGTGTACACATCACGGACAAATTGAAATGGTCCACCCACACAGACAGAGTGGTGAAGAAGGCGCAGCAGCGCCTCTTCAACCTCAGGAGGCTGAAGAAATTCGGTTTGTCACCAAAAACACTCACAAACTTTTACAGATGCAAAATCGAGAGCATCCTGTCGGGCTGTATCACCGCCTGGTACCTCAACTGCTCCGCCCACAACCGTAAAGCTCTCCAGAGGGTAGTGAGGTCTGCACAACGCATCACCGGGGGCAAACTACCTGCCCTCCAGGACACCTACACCATATAGGATAACTATCTTCAAAGTAATGAAAGCTTCTTTTAGTAATAATACTTGATCACGTTACATTTAACAACTTTAGATTCTACAGAGCAATGCCAGTAAGATGCTAGCGCAAAGGAGCCAATCAAAATCACCTGTCAATTGCACTTAACTAGCGTTCCCTCTCTACTTCCTGTCGCAAGGCATTCTGGAACTTGCAGTCAAAAGCGTAATTCAATACTAACCAATACAATTACATATGTAAATAACTGTAAAGAAATATCTTTAGATACAGCTCAATGAATTAACTTAAACATTAACTCTATAACACATTAAAGTTACAACACACCCCCCAATGTCACAGGAAGGCCAAAAAGATCATCAAGGACAACAGCGCAGGAGCAGATGAGGAGCGTCATGCAGCATGGTGAAACATGACAGCACATACGTACCGTGCTCTTCCATCATGGACGACGTCTGAGGGGAAAGAACAGTGGCCTTTATTTGCAGTAACTTCTTTGTTGTTGTAACAAACATGACGTGGCTGTTTCACCATTAAGGATTACATTTTCACCGTAGACGGCCCGGCCTTTATCTCGTTGGGAGAAAATCCTGGACTGCATGGAATTACTGTATGGTATTGTGGGTCTCTCTCTCTCTCTCTCTCTCTCTCTCTCTCTCTCTCTCTCTCTCTCTCTCTCACTGATGTGCCTAATTGGGTAATTTGATGTGATTATGAAGGGAAATAAGTTCTGTAACCTCTGCAGAGTGGAGGTAATTAGTTGCCAGACAGTTCAGGACAACTTGTCGTCCTGCCTCCTCTGAAACCTCAACACGTTATTTAATTGTCACCCAAACTGATAGCTTCTCTCATTCATTCCTAATTGTTCCGATGCCAGGGCTGTGTGTGTGTGTGTGTGTGTGTGTGTGTGTGTGTGTGTGTGTGTGTGTGTGTGTGTGTGTGTGTGTGTGGGGGGGGTGGGTGGGTGTGTCAGGATAAGTCCTGGAAGGTAGCTTTGCGTGACCTTTCTCCAGAGCAGTTTAACCGTCTAAATGAGCATATTGTGTTCAAATGTAGGTAGTCAGAAGGATAATTAAGTATTAATGAGAGACTGAGGCTTTGTGGGTTTCCCCCTGCATGTCTGGTCCAAACGACTGAGTAAAGGACAAGCAAACTACAGGGACAGTACAAGTACTGAAGCCACTCTTACTCTGAAGAGTAATGCTGATCTAGGATCAGGTCCACTCTCCTTGATAAAAGGCCTGGCAGATTGGAGGGGTGGTAATGCTGATCTAGGATCAGGTCCACTCTCCTTGATAAAAGGCCTAGCAGATTGGAGGGGTGGTAATGCTGATCTAGGATCAGGTCCACTCTCCTTGATAAAAGGCCTGGCAGATTGGAGGGGTGGTAATGCTGATCTAGGATCAGGTCCACTCTCCTTGATAAAAGGCCTGGCAGATTGGAGGGGTGGTAATGCTGATCTAGGATCAGGTCCACTCTCCTTGATAAAAGGCCTGGCAGATTGGAGGGGTGGTAATGCTGATCTAGGATCAGGTCCACTCTCCTTGATAAAAGGCCTGGCAGATTGGAGGAGTGGTAATGCTGAAGCCTAGTGCCATGATTTACACTCTAGGGCCCAAATGGAGACAAGCAAAACTGTCCTGAGCTGTTCTGGAGAGGCATAAAGCCATAGTGTCCGCTAGATAGGACAATCCCAGCCAGCGCAATACGGTTCAGATCAGCCCGATAGTGTGAATCAGCCATAGTTGGTGTTTTGATTAGCTGTTCTCAGTAGTTCCGTTTACACCTGATTCTTACATGCGTCCTTCATCCTGATCTTGTCCTGATCTTTTTTCTTTTTTTTTACACTTGTAAGATCTAATCGAAACGAGTTCACAATGCATATTTTAATTGTCTACACCTGTGTAAAATTTGGGCACAATCAGAATGAGGAAAAGGACAAAGGGCTCATGTTAGAACCAGGTGTAAACGTGGCCAGTGTGTAGATATTGCTGAGAGTGAAACTCCATTTCTATTTACATGGGAAGGGGACGCATTTCTCCAGTTCCTCAACCAGATGAGACCACACGAGACCAGACGAGACCAGACGAGACCAGACGAGACCAGATGAGACCACACGAGACCACACGAGACCAAACGAGACCACACGAGACCACACGAGACCACACGAGACCAGATGAGACCAGATGAGACCACACGAGACCACACGAGACCACACGAGACCACACGAGACCAGATGAGACCAGATGAGACCACACGAGACCACACGAGACCAGATGAGACCAGATGAGACCACACGAGACCACACGAGACCACACGAGACCACACGAGACCAGATGAGACCAGATGAGACCACACGAGACCAGACAACCTGAAAAGAGCATTCAGATTCACAACATGGTGATAAAGATGGAGAGAGAGAGACAGAGAGAGGGATGAAGGAGAAAGAGGGTAGGTAGGCAGAGAGATGATAGAAAGGACAGCGAGAGATAGAGTTGACATAGATACAGACAGAGAGAGATGGGGACAAGGAGACAGATATATATAGAAAGACGGGGCAGAGAGACAGAGAGAGAGGGGAGAGAGAGACAGAGAGACAGAGAGAGAGAGTTTGAGAGAGAGAGGGGTGGACAGAGAGACATAGAGGGACACAGAGAGAGAGAGAGAGAGAGAGAGAGAGAGAGAGGGGACAGAGAGACAGAGAGAGAGAGAGAGAGAAGGGACAGATAGAGAGACAGAGAGAGAGAGTGAACAGAAAGACAGATATAGAGAGAGACAGAGAGAGGGTATAGACTGTGTTGTGATGATAGAGTATCCACTGTGGGGAAATGTCATTTTAAATATATGACACGTTAAGGTCTCTGATGTGTCACCTGGTGAATCAGTAATATTTGTTCTGCCTGCCAAAGTTTGCTTCTGTCTTCTTTCATGTGAGGTGAGATGGACTCTGTTCTGGAGGAGAGAGAGAGAGTGTGAGGATGGGAAAGATGGAAGGAGCGAAGGAGCAAGGGAAGGAGGGAGGAAAAGTGGTTAATATGTGTGTTTCATCCTGCCAAGAAAGGAGAGATGTACAGAGAGCCACAGCAGCACCATCAGAAACTGACAGTGGCCCCACAGACAACTCCTATCACACCTGCTGCCAAAAGAAAAGAGACAATTACATGACAAGGTTTTCAATGAGACTGCATCCATCAATTTGAGGTGCTGGTGCTGGAGGGAGAGATTGACAGACAGACCGAGAGAGAAAGCAAGAGGATGACAGAGCAAAAGAAATGGCGAGAGAGGGAGAGACCAACGAGAAAGAAAGAGAAATATGAAACGATGCAGTGGCAGAGCAACAGAGAGAGAGAGAGAGAGAAAGAGAGAGACAGCTGGAACAAGAACCATGATGTAACAGGGACCACGGTGTAACAGGGACCATGATGTAACAGGGACCACGGTGTAACAAGGACCACGGTGTAACAGGGACCACAGTGTAACAGGGACCACGGTGTAACAAGGACCACGGTGTAACAGTGACCACGGTGTAACAGGGACCAGGGTGTAACAAGGACCACGGTGTAACAGGGACCACGGTGTAACAGGGACCACGGTGTAACAGGGACCACGGTGTAACAAGGACCACGGTGTAACAGGGACCACGGTGTAACAGGGACCAGGGTGTAAGGGACCGCTCCTGCCGCTCCTTCCGCTCCTTCCGCTCCTGCCGCTACTGCAGCTCCTGCCGCTACTACAGCTACTGCCGCTCCTGCCGCTACTGCCGCTCCTGCCGCTCCTGCCGCTCCTGCCGCTCCTGCCGCTACTGCCGCTACTGCAGCTACTGCAGCTACTGCAGCTACTGCCGCTCCTGCCGCTACTGCCGCTACTGCCGCTACTGCCGCTCCTGCAGCTCCTGCCGCTCCTGCCGCTACTGCCGCTACTGCAGCTACTGCAGCTACTGCCGCTCCTGCCGCTACTGCCGCTACTGCCGCTCCTGCCGCTACTGCCGCTACTGCCGCTACTGCCGCTACTGCAGCTACTGCCGCTCCTGCCGCTACTGCCGCTACTGCAGCTACTGCCGCTACTGCAGCTACTGCAGCTACTGCCGCTCCTGCCGCTACTGCCGCTACTGCAGCTACTGCCGCTCCTGCCGCTACTGCCGCTACTGCAGCTACTGCCGCTCCTGCCGCTACTGCCGCTACTGCAGCTACTGCCGCTACTGCAGCTACTGCAGCTACTGCCGCTCCTGCCGCTACTGCCGCTACTGCAGCTACTGCCGCTCCTGCCGCTCCTGCCGCTCCTGCCGCTCCTGCCGCTCCTGCAGCTACTGCCGCTACTGCCGCTCCTGCCTCTCTTGCCGTGACATGGCGATTGAGGGTGTGTGGGGCTGGCAAATTGGAACTGTGCTGTGTAGTTTGAATAATTACACAGTTATTATCACATTACATTTTTTTCTGATAGGGTAATCCAGTGGAACTGTCTATCAATGATTAAACTATTGAAACATCCCTGGGCCTGGTTATATTACATCTGTGGAGTTAGATCCCTGACACAGATCACTGTCAGACTGAGTAAGTAATCCTTGGACCAGTAAGCCTTGGACCATTGAGCCGTGGACCAGTAAGCCTTGGACCAGTAAGCCTTGGACCAGTAAGCCTTGGACCTGTAAGACGTGGACCAGTAAGCCTTGGACCAGTAAGCCTTGGACCAGTAAGCCTTGGACCAGTAAGCCTTGGACCAGTAAGCCGTGGACCAGTAAGCCTTGGACCAGTAAGCCTTGGACCAGTAAGCCGTGGACCAGTAAGCCTTATCGAAGCCAGAACGGCCCATACAGTCAGACTGGGAATTCCTTACTCATATTGGTACTGTGGAACAGACCGGATTAGTGGCGCGTAGCTAGGGAGATAAAGACAGATTTTAGAGTCAAAGTAGAGGTGGTTCTGGGATTCGATCCCTCGTGGACTTGGTCGGTCATATACGTCCTAAAGGGCATTGTTGTCATCCAACTAGACCAAGGGTGTGAAACTCATTCATATACAATACATTTAATTTACAATATAACAATATATTTCTGCTTTTCTAAAATGTCTAACATTTAGAATGCAGGTACGGGTATTGGGACACGGCCATCATTTGTGATTGTAGGGATATTGGGACACGGCTACAGTCTGTTATTTTTCGGGGTATTGGGACACGGCCATAGTTTGAGATTGTTGGGGTATTGGGACAAGGCCATAGTTTGTGATTAAAACCTTTTCTCAATAGGGGGGCGCTGTTTTCACTTTGTAAAAATTTGTTCCCAAATTAAACTGCCTCGTACTCAATTCTTGCTCGTACAATATGCATATTATTATTACTATTGGATAGAAAACACTCTCTAGTTTCTAAAACCGTTTGAATTATATCTGTGAGTAAAACAGAACTCATTTTGCAGCAAACTTCCTGTCAGGAAGTGAGAAATCTGAAATCGGGCGCTCTGTTCCAGGGTCAGTTTATTAATCTGCATGTAATCTATGGGTCGACATGCACTGCATACGCCTTCCCCTAGATGTCAGTAAGCAGTGAGAATTGGAATGGGGTGTCTAGGTAGTTCTGAGGCCATATAAAAGCTCTTGGAACCGGGTGTGCACTCTTTTCAACGTTCATCATGACGCAAGACAGACCTCAGGATTGCATTCTGAAAAGCTCTCGTTATAGGCTTTAGATATATCCGGCTCTGATTTTATTCGATATAGGTGTTAAAAACATCATAATGTAGTTATTTTAAACCGAGTTATATCAGTTTATATCAGTATATTGCGATTTTCGGTATTTTATTTGTGCTGCGTTATAGTGAGTTGGACACATCTTCGCCACATGGCTAGTGTTTGCTGCTAATTCCAAAGTTGAAGACGACAATCTACAACCGAGCAACGATTATTCCGGATTAAGGACAACTTGCACAAGATTCTGATGGAAGCTCATCAAATAGTAAGAACTATTTATGATGTTAATTCGTATTTCTGTTGAAAAATGTTAAACTATTATTCCGCCATTAATTTCGGTGCGGTCTCGCTTTAACGCACGCTGTATGTCGTAGTAACGTTAATTTTAAAAATCTAACACAGCGGTTGCATTAAGAACTAATGTATCTTTCATTTGCTGTCCAACCTGTATTTTTTAGTCAAGTTTATGATTAGGTATTGATTAGATTAGGTGCCTCTCATTTTGTTTGCAGCTTGGCTACTATTCTCATTGTATAACCACGATTTGTGCCGCTAAATATGCACATTTTCGAACAAACCATATATGTATTGTGTAATATGATGTTATAGGACTGTCATCTGATGAAGTTTTGAGAAGGTTAGTGAAAATTTTTATATCTTTTGCTGGTTTATTCGCTATCGCTAACGTGCATGAATCAATGCTGCTGTGTGGTTGGCTATTGTAGTAAGCTAATATAATGCTATATTGTGTTTTCGCTGTAAAACACTTAAAAAATCTGAAATATTGGCTGGATTCACAAGATGTTTGTCTTTCATTTGCTGTACGCTGTGTATTTTTCATAAATGTTTTATGATGAGTATTTATATAATTCACGTTGGTCTCTGTAGTTATTCTAGCTGCTTTGGTGAGATTTTGTGATGGTGGCTGCAATGTAAAACTATGATTTATACCTGAAATATGCACATTTTTCGAACAAAACATATGCTATACAATAAATTTGTTATCAGACTGTCATCTGATGAAGTTGTTTCTTGGTTAGTGACTATTTATATCTTTATTTGGTCAAATTTGTGATAGCTACCTATGCAGTAAAAAAATGGTGGGGAAAAAAAGTTGAGTCTTTTGCTATCGTGGTTAGCTAATAGAAATACATATTGTGTCTTCCCTGTAAAACATTTTAAAAATCAGAAATGATGGCTGGATTCACAAGATGTGTATCTTTCATCGGGTGTCTTGGACTTGTGATTTCATGAAATTTAGATGCTAGTATTTACTTGTGGCGCTATGCTAGGCTATGCTAGTCAGCTTTTTTACTGATGAGGGTACCCCCGGATCCGGGATGAGTACTAAGTAGAAGTTAAATACTCAACCTTTCCTTATCGCCTCTGGACCGTATTCCCAAAGAGTCTCAGACTGCTGCTATATGATCAGGTTTGCTTTTTAGATTATAATTATATGGACAGGGGGAACCTGATCCTACAGGGGGAACCTGATCCTACAGGGGGGACCTGATCCTACAAGGGGGAGACATGATCCTACAGGGGGGACCTGATCCTACAGGGGGAACCTAATCCTACAGTGGGGACCTGTCCTATAAGGGGGGGACATGATCCTACAGGGGGGACCTGATCCTACAAGGGGGGACATGATCCTACAGGGGGAACCTGATCCTACAGGGGGGACCTGATCCTACAAGGGGGGACATGATCCTACAGGGGGGACCTGATCCTACAGGGGGGACCTAATCCTACAGGGGGGACCTGATCCTACAAGGGGGGACATGATCCTACAGGGGGGACCTGATCCTACATGGGGGACCTGATCCTACAGGGGGAACATGATCCTACATGGGGAACCTGATCCTACAGGGGGGACCTAATCCTACAGGGGGAACCTGATCCTACATGGGGTACCTGATCCTACAGGGGGGACTTAATCCTACAGGGGTACCTAATCCTACAGGGGGATCCTGATCCTACAATGGGTACCTGATCCTGCAGGGGGGACCTGATCCTACAGGGGGAACCTGATCCTACAGGGGGAACCTGATCCTACAAGGGGGGGACCTGATCCTACAAGGGGGGGACCTGATCCTACAAGGGGGGGACCTGATCCAACAGGGGGACCTGATCCTACAGGGGAACCTGATCCTACATGGGGAACCTGATCCTACAGGGGGGTACCTAATCCTACAGGGGGAACCTGATCCTACATGGGGTACCTGATCCTACAGGGGGGATCTAATCCTACAAGGGGAACATGATCCTACATGGGGTACCTAATCCTACAGGGGGGACCTAATCCTACAGGGGGAACCTGATCCTACAGGGGGAACCTGATCCTACAGGGGGACCTGATCCTACAGGGGAACCTGACCCTACATGGGGAACCTGATCCTACAGGGGGGACCTAATCCTACAGGGGGGACCTAATCCTACAGGGGGGACCTAGTCCTACAGGGGGGACCTGATCCTACAGGGGGATCTGATCCAACAGGGGTAACCTGATCCTACAGGGGGGAACCTGATCCTACAGGGAGGAACCTGATCCTACAGGGGGGGACCTGATCCTACAGGGGGGACCTGTTCCTACAGGGGGACCTGATCCTACAGGGGGGACCTGTTCCTACAGGGGGACCTGATCCTACAGGGGGGAACCTGATCCTACAGGGGAACCTGATCCTACAGGGGGGGACCTGATCCTACAGGGGGGGACCTGTTCCTACAGGGGGGAACCTGTTCCTACAGGGGGGAACCTGTTCCTACAGGGGGAACCTGTTCCTACAGGGGGGACCTGATCCTACAGGGGGGTCCTGATCCTACAGGGGGACCTGAACCTACAGGGGGGACCTGATCCAAAAGGGGAACCTGATCCTACATGGGGGGGAGGTCCTGATCCTACAGGGGAACCTGATCCAAAAGGGGTGAACCCGATCCTACGTGGGGTACCTGATCCTACAGGGGGGACCTAATCCTACAGGGGGGACCTAATCCTACAGGGGGGACCTAATCCTAAAGGGGGAACCTGATCCTAAAGGGGGACCTGATCCTACAGGGGAACCTGATCCTATATGGGGAACCTGATCCTACAGGGGGGACCTAATCCTACAGGGGGACCTAATCCTACAGGGGGGACCTAGTCCTACAGGGGGATCTGATCCTACAGTGGGATCTGATCCTACAGGGGTAACTTGATCCTACAGGGGGATCTGATCCTACAGTGGGATCTGATCCTACAGGGGTAACCTGATCCTACAGGGGGGAACCTGGTCCTACAGGGAGGAACCTGATCCTACAGGGGGGAACCTGATCCTACAGGGGGAACCTGTTCCTACAGGGGGAACCTGATCCTACAAGGGGGGGACCTGACCCTACAAGGGGGGGACCTGATCCTACAAGGGGGGGACCTGATCCAACAGGGGGACCTGATCCTACAGGGGAACCTGATCCTACATGGGGAACCTGATCCTACAGGGGGGTACCTAATCCTACAGGGGGAACCTGATCCTACATGGGGTACCTGATCCTACAGGGGGATCTAATCCTACAAGGGGAACATGATCCTACATGGGGTACCTAATCCTAACGGGGGGACCTAATCCTACAGGGGGGACCTGATCCTACAGGGGGAACCTGATCCTACAGGGGGACCTGATCCTACAGGGGAACCTGACCCTACATGGGGAACCTGATCCTACAGGGGGGACCTAATCCTACAGGGTGGACCTAATCCTACAGGGGGGACCTAGTCCTACAGGGGGGACCTGATCCTACAGGGGGATCTGATCCTACAGGGGTAACCTGATCCTACAGGGGGGAACCTGATCCTACAGGGAGGAACCTGATCCTACAGGGGGGGACCTGATCCTACAGGGGGGAACCTGTTCCTACAGGGGGACCTGATCCTACAGGGGGGAACCTGATCATACAGGGGGGGACCTGATCCTACAGGGGGGAACCTGTTCCTACAGGGGGGAACCTGTTCCTACAGGGGGGAACCTGTTCCTACAGGGGGAACCTGTTCCTACAGGGGGGACCTGATCCTACAGGGGGGTCCTGATCCTACAGGGGGACCTGAACCTACAGGGGGGACCTGATCCAACAGGGGAACCTGATCCTACATGGAGGGGGGTCCTGATCCTACAGGGCAACCTGATCCTACAGGGGTGAACCCGATCCTACATGGGGTACCTGATCCTACAGGGGGGACCTAATCCTACAAGGGGAACATGATCCTACATGGGGTACCTGATATTTAAGGGGGAACCTGATATTAAAGGGGGAACCTGATATTAAAGGGGGAACCTGATCCTACAGGGGGGAACCTGATCCTAAAGGGGGAACCTGATCCTACAGGGGGAACCTGATCCTACAGGGGGGACCTGATCCTACATTGGGGACCTGATCCTACAGGGGGAACATGATCCTACATGGGAAACCTGATCCTACAGGGGGGACCTAATCCTACAGGGGGAACCTGATCCTACATGGGGTACCTGATCCTACAGGGGGGACTTAATCCTACAGGGGGGACTTAATCCTACAGGGGGAACCTGATCCTACAATGGGTACCTGATCCTACAGGGGGGACCTGATCCTACAGGGGGAACCTGATCCTACAGGGGGAACCTGATCCTACAAGGGGGGGACCTGATCCTACAAGGGGGGGACCTGATCCTACAAGGGGGGGACCTGATCCAACAGGGGGACCTGATCCTACAGGGGAACCTGATCCTACATGGGGAAACTGATCCTACAGGGGGATACCTAATCCTACAGGGGGAACCTGATCCTACATGGGGTACCTGATCCTACAGGAGGGATCTAATCCTACAAGGGGAACATGATCCTACATGGGGTACCTAATCCTACAGGGGGGACCTAATCCTACAGGGGGAACCTGATCCTACAGGGGGAACCTGATCCTACAGGGGGACCTGATCCTACAGGGGAACCTGACCCTACTTGGGGAACCTGATCCTACAGGGGGTACCTAATCCTACAGGGGGGACCTAATCCTACAGGGGGGACCTAGTCCTACAGGGGGGACCTGATCCTACAGGGGGACCTGATCCTACAGGGGGATCTGATCCTACAGGGGTAACCTGATCCTACAGGGGGGAACCTGATCCTACAGGGAGGAACCTGATCCTACAAGGGGGGACCTGATCCTACAGGGGGGAACCTGTTCCTACAGGGGGACCTGATCCTACAGGGGGGAACCTGATCATACAGGGGGGAACCTGTTCCTACAGGGGGACCTGATCCTACATGGGGGAACCTGATCCTACAGGGGGGACCTAATCCTACAGGGGGGACCTAATCCTACAGGGGGAACCTGATCCTACAGGGGGAACCTGATCCTAAAGTGGGACCTGATCCTACAGGGGAACCTGATCCTACATGGGGAACCTGATCCTACAGGGGGGAACTAGTCCTACAGGGGGATCTGATCCTACAGTGGGATCTGATCCTACAGGGGTAACCTGATCCTACAGGGGGATCTGATCCTACAGTGGGATCTGATCCTACAGGGGTAACCTGATCCTACAGGGGGGAACCTGATCCTACAGGGAGGAACCTGATCCTACAGGGGGGAACCTGTTCCTACAGGGGGACCTGATCCTACAGGGGGGAACCTGATTCTACAGGGGGGACCTAATCCTACAGGGGGGACCTAATCCTACAGGGGGAACCTGATCCTACAAGGGGGGACCTGATCCAACAGGGGGACCTGATCCTACAGGGGAACCTGATCCTACATGGGGAACCTGATCCTACAGGGGGGAACCTGATCCTACAGGGGGAACCTGATCCTACATGGGGTACCTGATCCTACAGGGGGGACCTAATCCTACAAGGGGAACATGATCCTACATGGGGTACCTGATCCTACAGGGGGAACCTGATCCTAGAGGGGGGGACCTGATACTACAGGGGGAACCTGATCCTACAGGGGGGGACCTGATACTACAGGGGGAACCTGATACTAGAGGGGGAACCTGATCCTACAGCGGGAACCTGATCGTACAGGGGGACCTGATCCTACAGGGGGGAATCTGATCCTACAGGGGGAACCTGATCCTACAGGGGGACCTGAACCTACAGGGGGAACCTGATACTAGAGGGGGGGACCTGATACTACAGGGGGAACCTGATACTAGAGGGGGAACCTGATCCTAAGGCGGGAACCTGATCCTACAGCGGGAACCTGATCGTACAGGGGGACCTGATCCTACAGGGGGTAATCTGATCCTACAGGGGGTAACCTGATCCTACAGGGGGACCTGATACTACAGGGGGACCTGATACTACAGGGGGACCTGATACTACAGGGGGACCTGATACTACAGGGGGACCTGATCCTACAGGGGGGAACCTGATATTAAAGGGGAACCTGATATTAAAGGGGGGACCTGATCCTACAGGGGGGAACCTGATCCTAAAGGGGGAACCTGATCCTACAGGGGGCACCTGATCCTACATGGGGAACCTGATCCTAGAGGGGGGGAACCTGATCCTACGGGGGGGGGGGGGGGGGGGGGCTGATCCTACAGGGGGACCTGATCTTAGATCAGCACTCTTACTCTGAGACGCTGAGTGAATCTTCACCTCCCATTCACACACACAGTCACACACAGTCACACACAGTCACACACAGTCACACACAGTCACACACACACACACACACACACTTACACACACACACACACACACACACACACACACACACACACACACACACACACACACACACACACACACACACACACACACACACACACACACACACACACACACACACACACACACACACACACACACACACACACACACACACACACACACACACACACACACACACACACACACACACACAGGGTATTGTGGTGTTTCTAAACAAATTAGGATGTCTGATTAAAGTAAGTCCACTGCCTCTGACTTGAAATCTCTCTCCTATCCTTCCCGCCTACTGCATGAGTCAATCCACAGGAGGAGAGATCCAGTTCACAGGGAAAAAATCAATAACTGCTACTTTATAAGTGGGCTGACTCATGGAGGGGAGAGGGAGGGGAGGGGAGAAAAGGGGAGAAAAGGGGATTCGGAGAGGAGAAGGGAGGAGAGGATATAAGACCAGGGATCTACTTAATATGGGATGGGTCTTATTTTGTGTCACTCAGCATTAGAGGGATTGCCCCATACAACAAGAAGACAACAGTCACTGAAAAGAGAAAGGGAAGTGAATGACTCAGAGAGGTGAGGAAAGGAGAGAGCAAGACAGAGAGATGGACCCTCTTCAACCAGAGAGAAGGCTGCTGAGGGGAGAACGGCTTATAATAAAATGGCTGGAATGGAGCAAATGGAATGGCATTAGAAACAGGGAAACAATTAGCTATGCTGACTTTGACATTACTTTAGCTAATATGGTGACAATGACGTTGGCTGTGAGTAGCGGTTTGGCTTGGAAAGTAATTTTGTTCTCCTGGTCACAGACAGCTGATGTGTTGGACAGGTTAAAGTCCACAAGCGAAGGGAAGACGTGAAAAGAGGAGAGCGCATAACGTAGATGCGAGAAGGAATACAACGTGGCTGCTATGAAACTGTGAACTGTGTTTACGTGTGATCTGGGGTGTATTCATTTCACTGATTCTGTTGAAAAAAAATCCTAAACAGAAGCAAACGGAACATAACGGGGATTAATTAAAAACCCTTAAGATGTCAGCTGCTAATTTTCAGATTTACACCACATAAACACAGCCATTTTCACTGGGCTATCTGTTGCTGCCAAGTCATGATTTCCCTGGGGGTTAGCCATAACCAAGTGGTGAGACACATAGCCCTCTATATTTAAATGTTTCAGGTACACTCAGATAGGTGTCTGCGTCACATACAGTATCTTCTATTGTTTGTCCTCGTGTGTCTGTTTTTTCAGCATGAAGTACTGTAGCCCCTTAGTGTGGACACCAGGTGAGCCCACACACACACAATAACAGTCTCTCTTCTTCACTTCATTCCTCTCCCCCTTCTCCCTAAATCCTCTAGGTTATATCAGCTGTTTTGGTGAACTCCTCCCGCATCTGTACTGGCTGACACAGAGGGCACAGCATGATCATAGGTGAGATTTCAGATCAACAGGAAGTATTATTAAAGAGAGGATTTACATTGAAATACAGACAGAGATGTTGTTGTCTCAGAGTTAATGATCCAAGGTCAGTTTTACATTTCACCTCCTGATGATTATGATGACTGACCGTGTTAGAATATTTAAAAAACAAGGCTGTAATGATATGCTATGTGGTTTGTAAGGACAGCGTAGCTAACAAATTGTCAGCCAACATGATGTGTAAGGTAACTTATTTGAAAAGTCATTACTTGAGTAGCAAGCTACGCCTTGGTCGTTAGAGCAAATCTGGTCTGTGATAGGAGGGGGGGGTTCACACCTAGCTTGGCTATTAGACTATTCTTTAGTAAAGGTTGAATAGTCAATTTTTTCAGCTTTTAGCCCCCCTCCCCAACTTTCAACAAATTGTTGTTGTTCCCATCTCGTTCCTTTTCCTCTTCCATGCTCTCTCTCTATCCATATGTCTCTTGTCTGCAGGTATGTGTTGATGTGAGAGAGGAAGCCAGTCCTGTCATCGCCACCTCACCCGCTCTTAAGATAACCTTCGGGCCAACTGGGGGCCCAAGGCTGGTTAGGAGACACCGCAATTGTGATGAACTGAGGTAATATTAGGATAGCACTGTAATTCATTAATCATATGTTGTCTGCCTCTGTTCTTACCTCTTTCCCTTTCTGTCTTCTACACTTCTCTCCCCACCTCGTCTTTCTTCCTCGTTTTATAATGCACACCATATGTGCATTGAAGAACAGATTGAACTTCAATTTATATTATAATATTACAATTATCATAATTATAATGCATGTATTATGTATTTCTAACACCTGGATAATGTACTTTTTTCAATATAGTGTTTCACATTCTCCACTGGTTGAAATTAATTATCTCATTGAAATACTATCCTGTGTCCTCAGATTAATGCAGATGAAGGGAGTTAGATATGCATAGGTTTTTTTCTGTATATGAATTACAAATCAATTATGTTTCTAGTCTATTGCATAGTTGCAATGTGTCATCGTTGATGTCCCAGGAGCAGGAGTGGTAAACACTGTTGAAGTGTATAATTGTAGTACATACATGCAGAAAAAACATCAATCAAATAATGATATGTGTCACGTTCTGACCATAGTTCTTGTGTGTTTTGCTTGTTTTAGTGTTGGTCAGGACGTGAGCTGGGTGGGCATTCTATGTTGTGTGTCTAGTTTGTCTGTTTCTATGTTTGGCCTAATATGGTTCTCAATCAGAGGCAGGTGTTTTGTGTTGTCTCTGATTGGGAATCATATATAGGTGGCTTGTTTTGTGTTGGGGTTTGTAGGTGGTTGTTTCCTGTCTTTGTGTTTTCTCTGCACCAGATAGGGCTGTATCGGTTTGCCACATTTTTGTTATTTTGTATTGTTGTAAGTGTTCACTGTTTTCGTCTATTAAACATGTTGAGCACTGGCCACGCTGCGTGTTGGTCCGATCCCTGCTACACCTTCTCTTCTCTTGAAGAGGCTGCCGTTACAATATGACTGAAAAATAATGTCTCAGAGATTCATACCTGAACTGCACCTTTATTTGCCAAGGAAGAGTACATGATCAGTGAATATATTCAATGTACAGGCTACAATGTGGGGATCTCATGCCTGGTAATAACTACAGTACATGTGTATATAGGACTTGCATCCTTTGCACAATAAAGTTATTATATTCTACTCTATCCATAGGCTTCATTAATGCCATTCAAACTTGAAGTTGATACAACAACTATGATAGCTGATGTTCATAGATTGGTATGAATATTAGTTCAGAACCTAACGTTTTAGGGTCCATACACAGATCGGCTACATACTGTAGCTCGCTACACATCCATATGCATACAGTTATTTTTATCCTCCACTACACAATAAGCAAGTAAATAGTTAGCTAGCTATGTTACTTCAGCTGCATTGCAAGGCAAGCTTACGCAATTGTATATTCAATTTGCAGTAAATGCTTTAGCCTTCTAGATTCTTTACATCCACTGTTTCCCAAGACGACAGCCTTGTTTGCTGGTTTTCTCAGGAGTCCCTAAAACATTTAACAACACGAATTACAAATTAATTATCCTGTCATATCACTAGCTAGCTGGCTAATGTTAGCTAGTCAGAAAATCTGCTTAAAGTGATTTTTGTAAATTAACTTTATGACAAAAAAATATTCACAAATGTTTGTCTCTACATTAACTAACATATTCCTCTCAATTGTAAATGTTTGCTTGACTCGTTATGACATTATAACTACTTATAATATAACTATTTGGTTTCACAGTAATGTTTTATCAGCCATCTTTGTTGAAGAAAGCACCAGGCACAGGTGGCTCGCATCAACATTTGTCATTGGAACCACTCGATATGATTGGTCATATATAAACCTTGGGACCCAAATGCATAATGAGTGCTCTAACTCCCCCTTGTGGTGGTCTGGAGCAATGAAGCAGTGACGCTGGGTACCTCTAACTCCCCCTGGTGGTGGTCTGGAGCAATGAAGCCGTGACGCTGGGTAACTCTAAGTCCCGCGGTGCAAGTTCACAGCTTTTAAAGGAGGAACCACTGTAATAGAGACAGGTGTGTGCCTTTCCAAGTCATGTCCAATCAATTTTATTTACCACAGGTGGACTCCAAATAAGATGTAGAAACATCTCAGTGATGATCAATGGAAACAGGATGCACCTGAGCTCTATTTCGAGTGTCAAATTTGCATATAATTCTAAAAACATGTTTTCGCTTTGTCATTATGGGGCATTGTGTGTAGGTTGCTGAGAAAAAAATAATATATATATTTTTTACATCCATTTTAGAATAAGGCTGTAACTTAACAAAACGTAGAATAAGTCAACGGTTCTGAATAGTTTCCGAAGGTACCGTATATATCAAAGAATTGGCGAGGGAACTAGAACAGTCTAGAACAGTCTGCAGCACCCGGTCTCACTCTACTGGACTCAGAAATCGAATGTCTACTCTCTCTCTCTCTCAGGCACAAATGACCAGAGAGCCCAGAAGGAAAAAGGTGGCCACAGCACTCAAGGGAGTGATTGAAAAAAACGACTCTTCCGCTTTCCCCAACGCACAAGTGGTTATCTCCATCTTGCTACCACAAAAATACTTTTACACTGCCACCGTACAGCGGGTGGATGCAAACTGTGCCTGAAAACCAAATGTTTACCTGGCCCACCACCCCATCACTCCACCTGGACTTGAACAGCCTTTATGACAAGGTCCACCTCTACAAGGCAGCCATCCCCACCATTGCCAGAACCCTGAAGAACATCATCCTCAACCGCAGCCACAGTACCTCACACAAGGCTGTTGTCTCCGGATCTTCAAACTAAATGCAACTGGCATTGATGACAGACGGAGAAGAGTCCAGCTCAATTTTCTGATATTATACGTTTCTAATTTTGTCAGAAAGTCATTTTTAATGCAAGTTAAAGCGTACCGTTAGCTAGCTAGCTAATGTTAGCTGGCTGGCACGCTAGCTAACATTATGTGTATGATCTGTGTATAGCTAATGTTAGCTGGATGGCTCGCTAGCTAACGTTACGTGAATGATCTGTGTATAGCTAACGTTAGCTGGATGGCTCGCTAGCTAACGTTACGTGAATGATCTGTGTATAGCTAACGTTAGCTGGATGGCTCGCTAGCTAACATTACGTGAATGATCTGTGTTGGAGTTCTAGGAAGATGCCTGAGCTGGATGACTTTCTAGTCTGTTTTTTATTTTATTTTTAGTTGTTTTTAACTCTGCATTACAGATGGTGTTGGGATATGGTTAATTGTTTAGCTAGCTAGCTACAAGTCTAAACAAAAGACTCAAATATACAAGTAAACATATCACTGTACCGTTTACACCGTCAGTATCCTGTGCATCTGACAAATAAACATAGATTTTATTTGATATGGTGTATGTTTACCAGAGATGGTAATGTGAAGAACAACATGACCTGCAACAAAGTCAGATTAGGATATAGGCCAAGGACTAGATAAAGTGTATTTTTACCTGGAGTTTTCCCTTATTGCAGGTGGGACTAAGGCTTGAGAGGGTGTAAACGATCCGGAATGGGTGTAGACATAGAGGAGCTCTCCAGTAGCTGTACCAAATTATTCATGGGCCATTTTCTCAAAAGTGAGTTTACAAGTTTATCAACTTTCAAAGCAGAATTACTTTCCCATTGTTCCTCAACTGCAGTATATGATATACAATTTTCTAGCTCAGAGTCTCTACTTTCATCCAATGTAAAAAACACAATTTCAAATGTTGCTACACAGGACCGAATCGAGGTGGTGGGTCACATATATTAATGAATTGGTGAGGGCACTAGCATATTCTGCAGCACCCGGCCTCAAAAATTAATTAGACAAAAATTATATCTACCTCGGCTTAAACATCAGCACCACAGGAAACTTCCACAAAGCTGTGAACGATCTGAGAGACAAGGCAAGAAGGGCCTATGCCATCAAAAGGAACATAAAATGTGACATTCCAATTAGGATCCGGCTTAAAATACTTTAATCAGTTATAAAACCCATTGCCCTTTATCCCGCTCGCCCCCGGCCCCCCCCCCCCCGGCGGCGCGCCTGCTCTACCAACTGAGCCACACGGGACCATTGTGAGGTTTGGGGTCCACTCACCAACCAATAATTCTGAAAATGGGAATTACACCAAATTGAGACCGCATCCGGAATTCTGCAAAAACATAATCTGTGACCAACGTAAAACACCAAATAATGCACGCAGAGCAGAATTAGGATGATTCCAGCTAATGATTAAAATCCAGAAAAGAGCAATTCATTTCTACAACCACTTAAAAATAAGTGATTCTCAAACCTTCCATAACAAAGTCCTCACCTACAGAGAGATGACCCTGGAGAATAGACCCCTCTGCCATCTGGTGCTGGGACTCTGTTCACCAACCCAAACAGACCCCACAGAGCTCCAGAACAGCAACCCAATTAGACCCAACCAAATGATGAAAAAACTAAAAGATAATTACTTGACCCATTGGAAAGAATCAACAAAAAACAAAGCCAACAGGAATGTTATTTCACATTAAACAGAGAGTACACAGTGGCAGAATACCTGACCGCAGTGACTGGCTCAAATGAAGGAAAGCTTTGACTATGTGCAGACCTGGCTCTCAAGAGAAGACAGGCTATGTGCACACTGCCCACAAAATGAGGTGGAAACCGAGCTGCAGTTCCTAACCTCCTGCCAAATGTATGACCATATCAGATACAGAGAGGTAGAGATAGAGATACTGCAGACATACATATATATATATATATATATATATATATATATATATATATATATATATATATATATATATATATATATATATATTCTGATTCATATATGTGATCCCAGTCCCACAGAGATTTAAATTCCCTTCTATAAGTCATAAATCTGCCGGATGTTGATGGTGAAGTCCATTGTGGTGTCAGTGCTGCAGTAAAAATGAGTAGACTAGACAGTGGAGAGTCTGTCTGGAGACTTCAAAGTTGTAGATTTTCTTCCTTCCTATTGTCTGTCTAGAAATGAAGGATGGATTCTCTCTCTAACCCCCATGGAACTGTGTGTGTCTGTCTGCTGAATTCTCATCACTCACCAGTTTGAGGACAAGACATGAAATTGGTTTAGAATATGTATTGAGGAAATGAAAGATCCTTGATGAAACCTAAGTAAAAAGGAGAAGGAAGGTGGAGAAAGAAGGGTGCAATGCAAAACAGCGAGGAGGAAATATTTTTTGTTCAGATTTAAGGGGGGGGGGGGGATACCAATGATCATTTAGCTATTTGATCTAGAATTTTACCAACCTTTGAAGTATAAATAAATAATAATAATAAATATATATAAATATATATATACATATCAATAATTATCTGATGAAAGAAAAGTGCTATTAGCTATTAGCCCATTCAAACGCATGGAACAACAGATTCACTACATGGAACAACACTTTCACTACATGGAACAACAGATTCACTACATGGAACAACAGATTCACTACATGGAACAACAGATAGCCACTTCCTTTAGATTTTATTTTGGTACTAAATGTAACATGCAAGTCTGGTCTTCCTGGACTGTTAGATCATCCCTAACACGATTTCACTTCTTTAATGACCAGACATGAAATGGGTTTAGAATATCTATTGAGGAAACGGGGAATAGATGTGAGAATGAGGATTCAATGGGGAAATGAGAATGGACCGGATGAAGCCAAGGGCTGCAGGTGATGGATCCGGAGGGGTTGACTCTGTAGGGTTTGGCTTGGAGTCTCAGGGTAGACATCACGGTCAGGTCGTGGTAGTTAAAGACGCTATGGTGAAAGCATTCCCCCAAAAAAGATAACTCCAAGTTAGTCGTACCCTATAGAGGAGGTGAGCTGTTCAGGACTACAGGTGCTGAATGGTTGGCGATATAGCTGAGTATTACAGGCCTGTGGACAAGATGCACATGGAGTGAGCCAATCTTAGACCCCAGGAGAGCGAGCAGAAGCGACGGTGGCAAGGAAAAAACTACCTTGAAGGAAGAAAACAGTTAGATGAATCTGGCTCAGCTGGGGAGCTAATCCTCTTTTGGCTGGTTGGGTTTGATACGGTGCTACGGAGGTAGATGGTCCATGAAATAAAGCAGGGACAGGAATACTGTGCCTGAGATAATGCAGGTTCTGAGAGGTGAGCATGGTATGATATGGTGCTGGAGGTAGATGGTCCATGAAATAAGGCAGGGACAGGAATACTGTAGCAGGTTCTGAGAGGTGAGCATGTTGCTGATGTCAGAATGTGTGTGGAGAATGATAAACTTGAAAGGACTAGCGGCCAAGGAGTTGTACGGTGTGGTCTTTGGATGCAGTGTCGGGATACCATGGAAGTGGCTCCGATGCGGAAGGAGTGTACGGAGAATAGGTCAGCAGAATAGCCGGACAGAGATAGTGTTTGTCTCAAATGGAAACGGAACCACTGGTGAGAGGCGTGGGAACCAGAATTGATGATGAATAGTGAATTGGATGGAGAGGCATGTTGAGATGCATGTCTGCGCTGCAGGAAGTATGTGAGTCGTTTGTAATGGCTGAGGGTAGATGGTAGCTGGAACAGGTCATCTAGAGGCGAATGAAACGCACACCTATTTAGGCGAGGTGCTGGCTAGCGGAGTAGAACACTTAAAAAAAATAAAGGAGAGCCGCACACTCTAGGAGCTCAGATGCAAAAATATGTATGTCCAACGTTTCTACAGACAAGATGTCTTCATCAGGGTATGATGACAAACACTGCAAGATAACTCATGTATATAGTGTCAAAAGACACACAGGTGTCTGTAATCAAGGCCAGGTGTGGCCTGATATCATTTGTTCATTTTCATATTAAAATAGCATACAAAAAAACATAAATGGATAGCTTACGATCATAGATCGTAACAGGTAGACTGGTGCGGTTCTTCCAAAATGATCTGTTTTGCTGTGTTTGATAGTGAAGATGAGGGTATCTTTGTCAAGGATAGTGACACAGCAGATAGCAGATGGCAGATGTAAACTCAGATGTAAACTCAGAACATCGTAACAATCCCAAAACTGCCAAAAGAAACATTGGGTCTAGTGTGGACGAGCCTGCTATTGAGATGTAACCAGACCACTGCGTCTTGATGCAGGCAGACAGGATGTTGAATGTGATGGGGGTGGTTGGAGACCCTTGAGGAGAAGGGAGAATTGTGGGTGACAGGAGGAACATGAAGACCCAGTAAGCAACTTGAGAAAGAAGTTGATCCCGGCCAGGTACGCCTGGATATGTTGTGATGGCACCGGAGGGGAGGGCTGTCGTCTGATCGGCTCTTAGCCAACCATGCTATTTTGTTAATTTTTTTCACGTTGTTCGGAACTTGTTTTGTACATAATGTTGCTGCTACCATCTCTTATGACCGAAAAGAGCTTCTGGACATCAGCACTGGGATTACTCACATCAAACTGGACGAGGAGTTCTTCTTCAATGAGTCAGACAGGAGGGATATACTACAGACACCCGACCAGGCCCAGATCCCCGTGATTCGCTGGAGAAGGAAACAGAGATTTCAAAAGATCAGGGTGCCTTGTGAGGAACAGGCAACGAGTGGCTAATCTGCCCTTGCCCTCCGTCCTGCTTGCTAACTTTCAGTTGCTGGAGAATAAATGGTACAAACTAAAAGCACTTATATCCTACCAACGGGACATTAAAAACTGTAATATCTTATGTTTCACAGAGTCGTGGCTAAACAACGACGTTAAGAACATACAGCTGGCAGGTTATACACTTCATCGACAGGACAGAACAGCAGCCTCTGGTAAGACATGGGGCGGGGGCCTATACATATATGTAAACAACAGCTGGTGCAAGATATCTAAGGAAGTCTCTAGGTTTTGCTCGCCTGAGGTAGAGTATCTCATGATAAGCTGTAGACCACTCTATCTACCTAGAGTGCTTTCATCTGTATTTTTCATTGCTGACTACATACGTCCACAGATCGATGCTGGCACTAAAACCATGCTCAGAGAGCTGTATACCACCATAAGCAAACAGGAAACCGCTCACCCAGAGGCAGCGTTCCTAGTGGCCGGGGACTTTAATGCAGGGAAACTCAAATCAGTTTTACCTAATTTCTACCAGCATGTCACATGTGCAACCAGAGGGTAAACAATTTCTAGACAACCATTACTCCACACACAGAGACGTGTACAAAGCTATCCCTCACCCTCCCTTTGGCAAATCTGATCATAATTCTATCCTCCTGATTCCTGCTTACAAGCAAAAATTAATCCAGGAACCACCAGTGACCCAGTCTATAAAAAAGTGATCTGATGAAGCAGATGCTAAACTATAGGACTGCTTTGTTAGCACAGACTGGAATATGTTCCGGGATTCCTCTGATGGCATTGAGGAGTACACCACGTCCGTCATTGGCTTTATCAATAAAGGCATCGAGGACGTCGTACCCACAGTGACTGTACGTACATACCCCAACCAGAAGCCATGGATTACAGGCAACATTCGCATGGAGCTAAAGGCTGGAGCTGCAGCTTCAAGTAGCAGCACTCTAACCTGGAAACTTAAAAGAAATTCCACTATGCCCTCCGACGAGTCATCAAACAGGCAAAGCATCAATACAGGAATAAGATTGAATCATACTACACCAGCTCCGACGCTCTTTGGATGTGGCAGACCTTGCAAACTATTACACACTACAAAAGGAAGCAGAGATGAAAGCTGCCCAGTGACACGAGCCTACCAGATGAGCTAAATAACTTCTATGCAAGTAACACTGAAACATGCATGAGTGTATCAGGTGTTCTGGAATACTGTGTGATCACGTTCTCCGTAGCCGACGTGAGTAAGACCTTCAAACAGGTCAACATTCACAAGGCCGCAGGGCCAGACGGATTACCAAGATGTGTACTCCGAGCATGCGCTGACTAACTAGCAAGCGTCTACACTGACATTTTTAACCTCTCCCTGTCTGAGTCTGTAATACCAAAATGTTTCAAGCAGACCACCATAGTCCCTGTGCCCAAGAGCACTAAGGTAACCTGCCTAAAAGACTACCGACCCGTAGCACTCACGTCGGTAGCAATGAAATGCTTTGAAAGGCTGGTCATGACTCACACCAACACAATTATCCCAGAAACCCTAGACCCACTCCAATTGTATACCGTCCCAACAGATCGACAGATGATTAAATCTCTATTGCGCTCCACACTTCCCTTTCCCACCTGGACAAAAGGAACACCTATGTGAGAAAGCTATTCATTGACTTCAGCTCAGCGTTCAACACCATAGTGACCTTAAAGCTCATCAATAAGCTAAGGACCCTAGGACTAAACACCTCCTTCTGCAATTGGACCCTGGACTTCCTGACGGGCCGCCCCCAGGTGGTAAGGGTAGGTCACAACACATCCGCTACGCTGATTCTCAACACGGGGGACCCTCAAGGGTGCGTTCTCGGTCCCCTCCTGTACTCCCTGTTCACTCATGTTCACGTCTTGGTGTGCTTGGACCATGTTAATTTTTTGAATTTGAATCTCTCGACCTGCTCAACTACAGCCCCGTCGATTAGAATGGGGGCATGCTTGGTTCTCCATTTCCTGTAGCGCACAATCGTCTCCTTTGTCTTGATCACGTTGAAGGAGAGGTTGTTGTCCTTGCAACACATGGTCAGATCTCTGACTTCCTCCCTAAAGGCTATCTCATTATTGCCGGTTTTTCTGAAAAACTGCATTGTTGGTAATGGCCTTGTAAGTAAGCATTACCTATTGTATTCGGGCGCATGTGATAAATAGAATTTGATTTGATTCGGGTGGAGGATATCCTCATGTAGAAGGATGAGCTGGCGTTAGTAATGAAGGCAGACATGGTGACTAAGTTGTTGGAAGGAAAAGGCCAAGTTATAGATGGTAGATGCTGGAAGTCCAGTATGAGGACAGTGTACTTGGTGCTGATAGGATGGACTGGGACGCGAAGGAGTGGCTTGTTCACGGGAAAGGTCATCACGGAGGGACTGGGGTTGGTAGGGGTTCTGACTACGGTGCCTAAATCTCACATAAGGTTGCCGGAATGGATGAGTATGGCCCTTCTGGACCATTCAGCGAGAAGAGCTGCAACTCATACAGGGCGAAGGAGGGGGCTGCAGGAGAGGAGGCTAGTTCGGGAGGCTATCTGGCAGCAAACCACCGACTGCTGTAGAAACCCCCAATACCCGATGGAAGGTGCAACATCGGTAAACAGCTGAACGTCTTCAGGACAGGAGACACATTCATCATAGAGAAAGGTGATGCTGTTTCAATGACTGAAGAGAAGGCGCCAGGCCTGAGCTCTGAGACAGGAGGAAGGCGCCAGGCCTGAGCTCGGAGACAGCAGGAAGGTGCCAGCCCTGAGCTCTGAGACAGCAGGAAGGTGCCAGCCCTGAGCTCTGAGACAGCAGGAAGGTGCCAGGGCTGAGCTCTGAGACATGAGGAAGGTGCCAGGCCTGAGCTCGGAGACAGGAGGAATGTGCAAGGCCTGAGCTCGGAGACAGCAGGAAGGTGCCAGCCCTGAGCTCTGAGACAGCAGGAAGGTGCCAGGCCTGAGCTCTGAGACAGCAGGAAGGTGCCAGGCCTGAGCTCTGAGACATGAGGAAGGCGCCAGGCCTGAGCTCTGAGACATGAAGAAGGTGCCAGGCCTGAGCTCTGAGACATGAGGAAGGTGCCAGGCCTGAGCTCTGAGACAGGAGGAAGGTCCCAGGCGTGAGCTCTGAGACATGAAGAAGGTGCCAGGCCTGAGCTCTGAGACAGCAGGAAGGTACCAGGCCTGAGCTTTAACAGGAGGAAGGCGCCAGGCCTGAGCTCTGAGACATGAGGAAGGTGCCAGGCCTAAGCTCTGAGACAGGAGGAAGGCGCCAGGCCTGAGCTCTGAGACAGCAGGAAGGTGCCAGCCCTGAGCTCTGACAGGAGGAAGGCGCCAGGCCTGAGCTCTGAGACAGGAGGAAGGCGCCAGGCCTGAGCTCTGAGACAGCAGGAAGGTACCAGGACTGAGCTCTGAGACAGGAGGAAGGTGCCAGGCCTGAGCTCTGAGACAGCAGGAAGGTACCAGGCCTGAGCTCTGAGACATGAGGAAGGCACCAGGCCTGAGCTCTGAGACATGAGGAAGGTGCCAGGCCTGAGCTCTGAGACATGAGGAAGGCACCAGGCCTGAGCTCTGAGACATGAGGAAGGTGCCAGGCCTGAGCTCTGAGACATGAGGAAGGCACCAGGCCTGAGCTCTGAGACATGAGGAAGGAACCAGGCCTGAGCTCTGAGACATGAGGAAGGTGCCAGGCCTGAGCTCTGAGACATGAGGAAGGTACAAGGCCTGAGCTCTGAGACAGCAGGAAGGTACCAGGCCTGAGCTCTGAGACAGCAGGAAGGTGCCAGCCCTGAGCTCTGAGACAGCAGGAAGGTGCCAGCCCTGAGCTCTGAGACAGGAGGAAGGTGCCAGCCCTGAGCTCTGAGACAGCAGGAAGGTGCCAGCCCTGAGCTCTGACAGGAGGAAGGTGCCAGGCCTGAGCTCTGAGACAGGAGGAAGGTCCCAGGCGTGAGCTCTGAGACATGAAGAAGGTGCCAGGCCTGAGCTCTGAGACAGCAGGAAGGTACCAGGCCTGAGCTTTAACAGGAGGAAGGCACCAGGCCTGAGCTCGGAGACATGAGGAAGGTACCAGGCCTGAGCTCTGAGACAGGAGGAAGGCGCCAGGCCTGAGCTCTGAGACATGAGGAAGGTGCCAGGCCTAAGCTCTGAGACAGGAGGAAGGCGCCAGGCCTGAGCTCTGAGACAGCAGGAAGGTGCCAGCCCTGAGCTCTGACAGGAGGAAGGCGCCAGGCCTGAGCTCTGAGACAGGAGGAAGGCGCCAGGCCTGAGCTCTGAGACAGCAGGAAGGTACCAGGCCTGAGCTCTGAGACAGGAGGAAGGTGCCAGGCCTGAGCTCTGAGACAGCAGGAAGGTACCAGGCCTGAGCTCTGAGACATGAGGAAGGCACCAGGCCTGAGCTCTGAGACATGAGGAAGGTGCCAGGCCTGAGCTCTGAGACATGAGGAAGGCACCAGGCCTGAGCTCTGAGACATGAGGAAGGTGCCAGGCCTGAGCTCTGAGACATGAGGAAGGCACTAGGCCTGAGCTCTGAGACATGAGGAAGGTACCAGGCCTGAGCTCTGAGACATGAGGAAGGTGCCAGGCCTGAGCTCTGAGACATGAGGAAGGTACCAGGCCTGAGCTCTGAGACAGCAGGAAGGTACCAGGCCTGAGCTCTGAGACAGCAGGAAGGTGCCAGCCCTGAGCTCTGAGACAGCAGGAAGGTGCCAGCCCTGAGCTCTGAGACAGGAGGAAGGTGCCAGCCCTGAGCTCTGAGACAGCAGGAAGGTGCCAGCCCTGAGCTCTGACAGGAGGAAGGTGCCAGGCCTGAGCTCTGAGACAGGAGGAAGGTCCCAGGCGTGAGCTCTGAGACATGAAGAAGGTGCCAGGCCTGAGCTCTGAGACAGCAGGAAGGTACCAGGCCTGAGCTTTAACAGGAGGAAGGCACCAGGCCTGAGCTCGGAGACATGAGGAAGGTACCAGGCCTGAGCTCTGAGACAGGAGGAAGGCGCCAGGCCTGAGCTCTGAGACATGAGGAAGGTGCCAGGCCTAAGCTCTGAGACAGGAGGAAGGCGCCAGGCCTGAGCTCTGAGACAGCAGGAAGGTGCCAGCCCTGAGCTCTGACAGGAGGAAGGCGCCAGGCCTGAGCTCTGAGACAGGAGGAAGGCGCCAGGCCTGAGCTCTGAGACAGCAGGAAGGTACCAGGCCTGAGCTCTGAGACAGGAGGAAGGTGCCAGGCCTGAGCTCTGAGACAGCAGGAAGGTACCAGGCCTGAGCTCTGAGACATGAGGAAGGCACCAGGCCTGAGCTCTGAGACATGAGGAAGGTGCCAGGCCTGAGCTCTGAGACATGAGGAAGGCACCAGGCCTGAGCTCTGAGACATGAGGAAGGTGCCAGGCCTGAGCTCTGAGACATGAGGAAGGCACCAGGCCTGAGCTCTGAGACATGAGGAAGGTGCCAGGCCTGAGCTCTGAGACATGAGGAAGGTGCCAGGCCTGAGCTCTGAGACATGAGGAAGGTACCAGGCCTGAGCTCTGAGACAGCAGGAAGGTACCAGGCCTGAGCTCTGAGACAGCAGGAAGGTGCCAGCCCTGAGCTCTGAGACAGCAGGAAGGTGCCAGCCCTGAGCTCTGAGACAGGAGGAAGGTGCCAGCCCTGAGCTCTGAGACAGCAGGAAGGTGCCAGCCCTGAGCTCTGACAGGAGGAAGGCGCCAGGCCTGAGCTCTGAGACATGAGGAAGGAGCCAGGGCTGAGCTCTGAGACATGAGGAAGGTGCCAGGCCTGAGCTCTGAGACATGAGGAAGGCACCAGGCCTGAGCTCTGAGACAGGGGGAAGGTGCCAGCCCTGAGCTCTGAGACATGAGGAAGGTGCCAGGCCTGAGCTCTGAGACATGAGGAAGGTACCAGGCCTGAGCTCTGAGACAGCAGGAAGGTACCAGGCCTGAGCTCTGAGACAGCAGGAAGGTGCCAGCCCTGAGCTATGAGACAGCAGGAAGGTGCCAGCCCTGAGCTCTGAGACAGGAGGAAGATGCCAGCCCTGAGCTCTGAGACAGCAGGAAGGTGCCAGCCCTGAGCTCTGACAGGAGGAAGGCGCCAGGCCTGAGCTCTGAGACATGAGGAAGGTGCCAGGGCTGAGCTCTGAGACATGAGGAAGGTGCCAGGCCTGAGCTCTGAGACAGGGGGAAGGTGCCAGGCCTGAGCTCTGAGACAGGGGGAAGGTGCCAGGCCTGAGCTCTGAGACAGGGGGAAGGTGCCAGGCCTGAGCTCTGAGACATGAGGAAGGTGCCAGGCCTGAGCTCTGAGACATGAGGAAGGTACCAGGCCTGAGCTCTGAGACAGGAGGAAGGCGCCAGGCCTAAGCTCTGAGACAGCAGGAAGGTGCCAGGCCTGAGCTCTGAGACATGAGGAAGGCACCAGGCCTGAGCTCTGAGACATGAGGAAGGTGCCAGGCCTGAGCTCTGAGACATGAGGAAGGCACCAGGCCTGAGCTCTGAGACATGAGGAAGGTGCCAGGCCTGAGCTCTGAGACATGAGGAAGGCACCAGGCCTGAGCTCTGAGACATGAGGAAGGTGCCAGGCCTGAGCTCGGAGACAGGAGGAGTTGAACCACCAGCAGACTCAGAAGAGATGCCTTATGTGAATATATATTTTTTATATTCTGATTCATGCATGTGATCCCAGTCCCACAGAGTTGTGTGTGTGAGCATGTGTTTGTGCCTATCTGTATGTGTGTATGTGCGAGAGTCTGTGTGTGTGTGCGAGAGTGTCTGTGTGTGTGTGCGAGAGAGTGTGTGTGCGTGTGTGTCTCTCTCTATGTGTGTGTGTGTGTCTGCAGCTGCTGAATATTCACAGAACAATTACCCAGCATGCCCCAGCAGCCCACGCCCAACTCTACTGCTCCACCTGATTACCAGGTTAATAATACCAATATTCCACATTTAGCCTCCTCTACCCTACATAATTGTGTTCAATTTGTATTTGACTTTTTTCAAACACTTTAGCTGTGCTTGATGTAGATTGCCTGATGCAATAGAAACAATGGAATAGTCCCAAAAGTGCAACATTCAAACGTGTCCTATCTTGCACTCCATTGAACCCATCTCTGATTCCCTCTAATATATGAAGCTAGAGGAAGATACAGTGTATCTGTCTCCCTGCTACTCTGTCCTCTAATGTACATCGTTGGAGCTTCTCTCTCTCTCTCTCTCTCCATCCCTCCCTCCCTTCTCTCTTCCCCTCTCTCTCTCTCTCTCTCTCGCTCTCCGTCCCTCCCTTCTCACTCTCTCTCTCTCTCTCTCCATCCCTCCCTTCTCTCTCTCTCTCTCTTCCCTTCTCTCTCTCTCTCTCTCTTCCCCTCTCTCTCTCTCTCTCTCGCTCTCCGTCCCTCCCTTCTCACTCTCTCTCTCTCTCTTTCTCCATCACTCCCTTCTCTCTCTCTCTCTCTCTCTCTTCCCCTCTCTCTCTCTCTGTCTCTCCCTCAGTCCCTCTCTTCTCTCCTTCTCCCGCTCTCCCTCCCTTCTCTTTCTCTCCCCCCCACTCTCCCTCATCTCATGTGCCCAGTGGAAAATGTCCTTATCATTGATGTGCCATGGGATGAGAGAGAATATTGGCTCTGCTACACATCACTTCACAATATAATGACTTATCTTTCTGTCCTTTCCTTTTTTTCTAGCTGCTCTCTTGTCATTGGGCCAGTTTTCACACCTGTCTGGTTAAGGTGATTTGGTCTGTACCTTTTTAATGACAACCATAACCACTCTTAGAGAGTTATTTTTTTGTTATCGCTTTGGTACTATTTTCACAAGTATGTGTTGATTTTTCAAACCTCTCAGTACAAAAAACTCTAAACTGGTAACAAATCAAATCAAATCAAATGTATTTATATAGCCCTTCGTACATCAGCTGATTTCTCATAGTGCTGTACAGAAACCCACCCTAAAACCCCAAACAGCAAGCAATGCAGGTGTAGAATGCAGGTGTAGTAACACAGCAAGTCTTCCATTCAAAATCTTTCATTGTGTATTCATCTTTCACCACACAACCATTCATTGGAAAATAGAAGTTAACTGTGAAATATAAGTATGTTGGTTTAATTACCAAAACAAAACGTAGTAATACCATATTGATCACTGCATTGTTGGGTTTAGAGCTTGCAAGAAAGGCATTACATTGTATTACATGTGATCGTGACGTGTGAACTTGAAAAAGACCACAGAAACTTCATTTTGAATGCATGTTTACTGTATAAAGGATGGTTCCCCAACTGGCTGCCAAAGGGCCGGAGGAATGGGACAGGGAGAGAGAAGGGACAAACCATGTGACTCTGAGGACCTTCAGGATCATTTTAACTATCGCGGTGTGCTATGGTTCTCAATCACCTAACTCCCAATGAGGGAGAAAACTGTTATTTTTGTCTCTATCTATTAGTTTCTCCAGTGTAGTCCCTTGCTCCATTGGGCTGGGAAACTGCCCTGTATCAATGGTCGCTGAACAGAGAGGACCTGGGTTTTACCACTGGTCAAAACTGGCTTCAATGTTGACACATAATAGTTGATTTCTGTGCTCCCCAATCTAATTAGCATAATACAAAAAAATAAATACGTTTAATCTAGAGATAGCCAGTGGCAAGTATTCATGGATGCCAAGGGAATTCAGGCTTCCCCAAATATTGTAATTTTTATTTATTTTTTTAATTAAAAAAATATATATATTTTTTAAATATATCTAAAATATTTTCTCTTAAGTCTCTCTGAGTTTTCTTAACATTCTGTCAACTCACAAGTGGCTGAATCTCACCGAAAAAATCATCCAAGGGAGGGAAACACCGCCCCTCTGTCTAGGTATGTGTAGACCATGTATCTGATGCTGTCTGGAACAAAAGAGTATGACATGTTGCTGCCGTAGCATATCATATGATTGATTGATGCCAGCAACCATTCGGCCTCCTTTAATTATTGCTTGTTAGATATTACTCCACTGTTGGAGCTAGAAACACAAGCATATTCGCTTCACCTGCAATAGCATCTGCTAAACACGTGTATGTGACCAATAACATTTGGTTTGATTTGATTTGAGTTTGGATTTGGCTTCACACCAATCAAATCACATCCTAAGCAAAACTTTTTTCTTAACTTTTATTTGACTAGGCAAGTCAGTTAAGAACAAATTCTTATTTACAATGACTGCCTACCCCGGCCAAACATGGACGACGCTGGGCCAATTGTGCGCCGCCCTATAGGACTCCCAATCAAGGCCGGATGTAATACAGCCTGGATTCTCTGACTTAATTCTTTGGTACAGGCCAATGATTATGAAGGGGATTCTGATCCAACCATGAATTGATATATTGTGACACTGGCCTGAGACCATTTGAAGTTCAATATGTAGCCTAGATGTAATCTAGTAGGCTGACGTTAACTAACTAGTTAACTAAGCTGGTTCATTGTTGCCCATAGAAGGAACGTAGGCTAGCAAGAATTTTAGCTAGCTAGCCTACAATTTTTTGGGGGCCAACATGAAAAAGAGGAGCACGGCATTGACGTTCAACAAGACTACAAGTAGGGTGAGTCCCCCAAAAATGTTTTCCTTGCACGCCCACTCAATCACGCACGTACGCACACACACATGAACACACAAACAGAGTAATATAACACCCTAATCAACGGTAATAAAACACCCTCATCAACAGTAACATAACCCCCTCATCAAAAGTATTATAACCCCCTCATCAACAGTATTATAACCCCCTCATCAACATTAATATAACCCCCTCATCAACAGTAATATAACCCCCTCATAAACAGTATTATAACACCCTCATCAACAGTAATATAACACCCTCATCAACAGTAATATAACCCCCTCATCAACAGTATTATAACACCCTCATCAACAGTAATATAACACCCTCATCAACAGTAATATAACCCCCTCATCAACAGTATTATAACACCCTCATCAACAGTAATATAACCCCCTCATCAACAGTATTATAACACCCTCATCAACAGTAATATAACCCCCTCATCAACAGTAATATAACACCCTCATCAACAGTAATATAACCCCCTCATCAACAGTATTATAACACCCTCATCAACAGTAATATAACACCCTCATCAACAGTAATATAACCCCCTCATCAACAGTAATATAACACCCTCATCAACAGTAATATAACCCCCTCATCAACAGTATTATAACACCCTCATCAACAGTAATATAACCCCCCCATCAACAGTAATATAACCCCCTCATCAACAGTATTATAACACCCTCATCAACAGTAATATAACCCCCCCATCAACAGTAATAAAACACCAACTGTAAATGTTCAGCCATCACCCCCTCCATTTCTGTGTTTGTGTCTGTTACTGATGTAATGTTCTAGCCACACTGATGAAATCAAATGTATTTTCAGGTCTTTCTCTAGCAGCAGACTGATGTTCAGGTCTCTCTCTAGCAGTAGACTAATGTTCAGGTCTCTCTCTAGCAGCAGACTGATGTTCAGGTCTCTGTCTAGCAGTAGACTGATGTCCAGGTCTTTCTCTAGCAGCAGACTGGTGTTCAGGTCTCTCTCTAGCAGCAGACTGATGTTCAGGTCTTTCTCTAGCAGCAGACTGATGTTCAGGTCTCTCTCTAGCAGCAGACTGATGTTCAGGTCTCTCTCTAAAAGCAGACTGATGTTCAGGTCTCTGTCTAGCAGCAGACTAATGTTCAGGTCTCTCTCTAGCAGTAGACTGATGTTCAGGTCTCTCTCTAGAGCAGTAGACTGATGTTCAGGTCTCTCTCTAGCAGTGGACTGATGTTCAGGTCTCTCTCTAGCAGCAGACTGATGTTCAGGTCTCTCTCTAGCAGCAGACTAATGTTCAGGTCTCTCTCTAGCAGCAGACTGATGTTCAGGTCTCTCTCTAGCAGTAGACTGATGTTCAGGTCTTTCTCTAGCAGCAGACTGATGTTCAGGTCTTTCTCTAGAGCAGAATACTAATGTTCAGGTCTTTCTCTAGCAGTAGACGGATGTTCAGGTCTTTCTCTAGCAGTGGACTGATGTTCAGGTCTCTCTCTAGCAGCAGACTAGTGTTCAGGTCTCTCTCTAGCAGCAGACTGATGTTCAGGTCTTTCTCTAGAGCAGAATACTAATGTTCAGGTCTCTCTCTAGAGCAGAATACTAATGTTCAGGTCTTTCTAGAGCAGCAGACTAATGTTTGGACTGGTCGATGGTCGTGGTTTACAGTTTTGGGACTATCCTATAGATCCATTAAGCCAGGCAAGATCAGTCAAGCACATCTAAAGGATTTTAAATGATTTCAAATATTATTTGAACCCAGGTCTGCTCTCTCTCTCTGAGGCAGAATGTTATTTCCCAGGCAGGCAGGATGGAGAGCTTTCACCAGATATCTATTTTTTATTATTATTACTATTCAAGAAATTACTTTTCCCCCTCTTTCCCCTTATCTAGAAAGCAAGGTGTCACATGTTTATAGTCTGGCCAAGGGAATGTGCTGTAAGTGCTGGTTCCAATATGGAGGAATGTTATTTAACACGTTAAGATGCATCCCCAAAAACACCCTATCACACCCTGACCGTAGAGATCCTTTTTATGTCTCTATTTTTGAGTTTGGGTGGGCATTCTATGTCTGGTGTTCTATGTTGTCTATTTCTTTGTGTTTGGCCGTGTGTGGTTGTCAATCAGAAGCAGCTGTCTATCGTTGTCTCTGATTGAGAACCATATTTAGGTACCCTGTTTTCCCACTTTGAGTTGTGGGTGATTATTTTCTGTTTAGTGTTTGTCGTCGCCTTATAGAACTGTTCGTTTGTCGCGTTGTTGTTTTGGTTAGAGTGTTCATATTTATTAAAATAACGTATGAATACTTACCACGCTGCACCTTGGTCCTCTTCTCCTTCTCCAGACGACGGTCGTTACACACCTTCACTCTCAGAAAATACCTCCTCTCACTCAACAACACTCCCCTTAATTGACTTCACACTGAAATACTGAATGAAACAATTAGCTAATTGCCAATGTCATTCTGGGTCATTAGCACTATTTGGCAAATCCTATATTAAATATATATATATATATATTTGAAAGGGTTAGCTGACTAGTTTGTAAAGTGTCAAATTAAAGTAACCTTGCTTTTTCTGTTTAGCTAGCTAATGTTAGCTTACAAAGTTGCAAAAATTCTAATAACGTTGAAACTTTATCTAGCCTATAGTTTATCATATGACTTTGGCTTTTTTAATATATTTTGTTTATTTAACTAGGCAAGTCAGTTAAGAACAAAATCTTATTTGCAATGACGGCCTAGGAACAGTGGGTTAACTGACTTGTTCAGGGGCAGAACGACAGATTTTTACCTTGTCAGCTCAGGGATTTAAACTTGCAACCTTTCGGTTACTAGTCCAACGCTCTAACCACTAGGCTACCTGCTGCCTGCCACCCCGGCTTCATATATTTGGATTAACTCTGTTGTGTTCGTTACATGTTATTTCATTCTGTGTTCCCGGTTCAAAATGACCGCCCCATTATAGCTGATTATAAATCCATAATAATACATATATTATCACCTAATGTTGTGTTAGATATTTTTATCAACTTAAGTTCTTGTGAACATTACAAGTTTTGAACTTCTATGTGCTATTTATGGCCTATAGGCCTCATTGACCTGAGATCATACAACTTGTTTTTGAGTAAAAAAAGCATAATGTATGGATTATTTTGAATATAACATACTCAGATGAAACATATTGTGCTTTTCAATCACAGACTACTTTGTATCAAAGTTTAACAAGGATGCTCTCCTCCTCACCAGTGTCATAATCAAAGATATGATCAAGAGCCTCACATACAGTATTGTTTGGTCATTGTGCTGCCACAGAATGAATTGTGAGCAAGGCCTCAGAAAAGCTTTATATACCAGAGCTGTGAGAAAAGTTCTATATATTATTGAAACAATGTTGCGATTGTTTTTGAGAATTCCAACAGGTGTGGTTCCTGTGGGGGTAAGATTCTATTGGGGAAAGGTTCCCGTGGGGGTTGCCATGGAAGCCAAGAAGGGGAGTGAGGTGTGTGTGTGTGTGTGCTCAAACACACATGCATGTGGGGGTCTGGGAAGTGTCCATCTGATGAATGGTTATGTGCCTGAACTCAATTTTATACACGAATTGTAGTCTCACCCATTCATTTCTAATGACACCACAGGTGTACTAACGTTAAATAAAATACCCAAAATCATCAACATGTATTTTGTGTTTTTAGATGCCCTGTGTGGACAAAGTCATTGAAACTTATGAAAATCTGATTAAATGAACTATATTTTTCAGAGAGAAAACTTGTAAATCGGTCCAATTGGACCGGAACACAGCAGGAGGGATGAATAATCAACTTTGCTTACCTTAATAGATCGAAAGGCTTAAGGCTACTTGTAAGCTGGTTCAATCACAGTCATTTTGTATTGTCATCTTGGAATGGCAATTGGTTTTTGAATCGGAATGGCAGTTACATTTGAATAGACCAAAAGGTTCTATATACAGTAGAACCACCTTTTTTAAACTAAGATTGTATGCTTTTTTCTCTCTCTGGTTGTCATCCAAACAACCAAAAGGTTCTATGCGGAACCCCGAACAACAAAAAGGTTCTATATGGAACCCCAAACAACCAAAATGTTCTATATAGAACCCAGAAAAACCAAAAGGTTCTATATAGAACCCAAAACAAACAAACGGTTCTGTATGGAACCCCGAACAACAAAACGGTTCTATATGGAACCCCAAACAACCAAAAGGTTCTATATAGAACCCAGAACAACCAAAATGTTCTATATGGAACCCAAAACAAACAAATGGTTCTATATGGAACCCCGAACAACAAAACAGTTCTATATGGAACCCCAAACAACCAAAAGGTTCTATATAGAACCCAGAACAACCAAAATGTTCTATATGGAACCCAAAACAAACAAATGGTTCTATATGGAACCCCGAACAACAAAACAGTTCTATATGGAACCCCAAACAACCAAAAGGTTCTATATGGAACCCCCAAACATACAAAAGGTTCAATATAGAACCCAGAACAACAAAATGGTTCTATATGGAACCCCCAAACATACAAAAGGTTCAATATAGAACCCAGAACAACAAAATGGTTCTATATGGAACCCCCAAACATACAAACGGTTCTATATGGAACCCCAAACAAACAAAAGGTTCAATATGGAACCCCAAACAACCCATTTTTCTAAGAGCGTACATAGAGGACTGTAAAGGACAGGAACCATGGAACAGCATGTCGTCGTGGAAATGACCAGGGACACTCCAAGTCAAACTTAAATGAATCATTCTTTATTGTCAGCTTGCTGGAGATGTTCCAACCACCTCAATGTACCATATGTACACAAAAAACAGGTTCTATCTCAAGGCCATCAGACTGTTAAACAGCCACCAATAACATTGAGTGGCTGCTGCCAACATACTGACTCAAATCTCTAGCCACTTTAATAATAAAAAATTGGATGTAACAAAATATGTCACTAGACACTTTAAACAATGCCACTTTATATAATGTTTACATACCCTACATTACTCTTCTCATATTTATATAATGTACTCTATACCATCTGCTGCATCTTGCCTATGTCATTCGGCTCATCCATATATTTATATGTACATATTCTAATTCAATCCTTTACACTTGTGCTTGTATAAGGTAGTTGTTGTGAAATTGTGAGATTACTTGTTAGATATTACTGCACAGTCGGAACTCTAACTGGCTGAAGAGTTACAGATGGCTGAATAGTTACAGATGGCTGAAGAGTTACAGATGGCTGAAGAGTTACAGATGGCTGAAGAGTTACAGATGGCTGAATAGTTACAGATGGCTGAAGAGTTACAGATGGCTGAAGAGTTACAGATGGCTGAAGCATTACAGATGGCTGAAGAGTTACAGATGGCTGAAGAGTTACAGATGGCTGAAGAGTTACAGATGGCTGAAGCCTTACAGATGGCTGAAGTTACAGATGGCTGAAGAGTTACAGATGGCTGAAGCATTACAGTTCGCTGATTCCTTACAGATGGCTGAAGCCTTACAGATGGCTGAAGCCTTACAGATGGCTGAAGAGTTACAGATGGCTGATTCCTTACAGATTACGCGACAGAAATGTAAAAGTAATTTCTCATCGAGCTGACCTATGCAGCGTTTACGGTGAATTTCAGTCTCTGCGAACAACGGGAACATTGGCTTGACATTTCAATCACGCTGAAACGCTGAACGTCCTCGATGCGGATAGAGCCCATGGTGTCTTCATTTTGCATTTTAATTTATGTTTAAGAAACTGAGTCTATAATTTTAAGTCGATTTTTGTGGTATTTCTTTTTTTTTCATTCTGTATGCCATCTGATTCATTTTTTGAATACACATTATTCTTGACAACTTTGCCCTGCCTTGTCTCTACAAGCAGAGTGGTGCTAAATAACACCGCCAGTGGTAATCATTTGTATTCATCTGTACCAACAGGTGTGTGTGTGCGTGTGTGTGCCTGTGTGTGTGTGCTTGTGCGTGCGTGGTTATGTGCCTGTGTGCGTGTGCATGCTGTGTGTGTGTGTGTGTGTTAATATTATGTCTGTGAGGACTGTGCAGTAATACTGATGCAGTAATCAAGGGTAAACCTGTGTGCGACCCTGAAGATAAGCAGCGAAACACTTAGAAAAGCCGGCAAGCATCCGGATAACTAGGGCACCAAGCTACGTCCCAAATCGTGTCCTGTAAAAATCAAAATCTGCACCTGAAACTAAACAGCCTAATTCATTACACACAGCATGTGCTCTGCATGCCTCGAGGTCTAATGTATTCACGGTGTTAATACCAGGGTCTTGCGTCCAAAATAGCACACTATTCCCTTCATGGTGCCCTACTTTAGACCAGGGTCCATCTAATGTAGTGCACCACATAGGGAATAGGCTGCCATTTGGTACGCATATCATTGCTGTTAAAACTGACTTACGCCTCATGAATAGAACATGTGTTTAGTGTAGAGCCCGAGATGGGATTGGAGGGAATATTCATTCTGAAATTCCTTCAGCCGTATGCGTGTCGTGTACTGTGAAAATAGCTAAATGTATAGTTCCACGATGATGTGGGGGCAATGGTGAGGATGATTGTTTTTTGACGACAGTCGAGCCCACTCACTCATGTTGTTATGATGGCCATGACTGTCTTCTATGTTCCGCTGTAGTCCTTTATTTATTTTTACATTTTATTTAAGTAGGCAAGTCAGTTGTTAAGAACAAATTATTATTTTACAATGACGGTCTACACCGGCGCCAACTCTGACCCGGACGACGCTGGGTCAATTGTGCGCCACCCTTTGGGACTCCCAATTATGGCCGGATGTGATACAGCCTGGAATTGAACCAGGGACTGTAGTGACACCTCAGTGCCACTCGGGAGCCCTTTGATGCTCTGTTCCATCCTCCGTTCCATCCATCCTACCTCATCCCCATAGTGTTATTTTATTTATTTTGCTCCTTCGCACCCCAGTATCTCTACTTGCACATTCATCTTCTGCACATCTACCACTCCAGTGTTTATTTGCTAAATTGTAATTATTTCGCCACTACAGCCTATTTATTTCCTTACCTCCCTAATCTTACCTCATTTGCACACACTGTGTATAGTGTGTGCAAATGTACGTTTGTTTATTCCATGTGTATTTCTGTGTTGTTGTTTGTGTCACAATGGTTTGCTTTATCTTGGCCAGATCGCAGTTGTAAATGAGAACTTGTTCTCAACTGGCCTACCTGGTTAAATAAAGGGGAATATTTTTTATTATTATTTATTTATATATATATATATTTTTAATATTATGGGTTCATGGGTTAAAGGTCATGTGCTTCTGTATGACTCACATTGTCACGTTCCTGACCTGTTTTCTGTTAGTTTTTGTATGTGTTAGTTGGTCAGGACGTGAGTGTGGGTGGGCAGTCTATGTTTTCTGTTTCTATGTTGGTTAATGGGTACCTGATATGGTTCTCAATTAGAGGCAGGTGGTTGTCATCTCCTCTGATTGAGAATCATATTAAGGTAGGTAGTTTCACAGTGTTTGTTGGTGGGTGGTTGTCTCCTGTGTCTGTGTTTGTTTGCACCATACGGGACTGTTTCGTTCGTTCATCGTTTTATGTAGTCATTTTTCCTGTTCGTGCGTTCTTCGTGTTATATGTAAGTTCGTATGTTCAGGTTTGTCTACATTCGTTTTGTTATTTTGTAAGTATTCAAGTGAAGTTCGTGTTTTTCGTTTACACTTAAATAAATTCATTATGTCTAAATACAACGCTGCAGTTTGGTTCAATCCCTGCTCCTCCTCTTCGGATGAAGAGGAGGAGGAACGCCGTTACACACATCCTAGAATAACACAGAGACAAGATGACAGGTAACATATTCACTTTATGATAGTTTATGGTTGTCTGTCATGAACATAAAATATTTTTTGTAGGTAGCCTGCTATATTCATAAGTCCACCATCTTGTTTTCCAAACATGCTTCATTCCTTTCATCTGGAGGTCAAATAAATTCCCCAGGATACACTCTGGAGGATCCTTTATGTTCCCCTTTTCTTGTTGTTGTTAATATCTGCCCAAATCTAATTGAGTTGTTTCTTCAACGTCAAACCTTGTAGGACGATGCTTTTGGTGTGGAGGTAATAAATATCAGATTTCTCCATCCAGCAGACATGATCGATTGCAGAGGAGTGGAGAGTAAAGTAGAGGGGGGGATGAAAGGAAGAGAAGTGAGGTGAGGAGAGGATGGATTTCAGGAGGAGAAGAGGAGGAGAAGAGAAAATAGGTGAGGAGGAGAAGAAGAGGAAGAGAGGAGAGGTGAGGAGAGGAGAGGTGAGGAGAGAATGGAGTTGAGGAGGAAAAGAGGAGAGGAGAGGAGAGGAGGAGAGGTGAGTAAAAGAGAAGAGGAGAGGTGGTGGAAGAGAGCAGAGGAGAGGAGGAAGGAGAGGAAAGAGAGGAGAAGAGAGAAGGCGACAAGACAGAGGAGAGAGGGAAGGAAAGTCCTGCGAAAAGAAGAGAGAAAAAAGAGGTGGAAGATAAACAAGAGGAGAAGAAGAAAGATTCCCATATGTCTCTGGAGGGACATGTTTTAAATCATATACAGCAGGTGTGCTGCACCATAATATACAGCACCAGCCTTGAATGAGTTCTCACTTTTCTGGCGGATTGAACTGAAATCACAACCCAATTTCTACGTCTTGTTTTGAAAGTATTTTGGAGATGATTTGATTTGCAAATAATCGAAACTGAGAGGTAATCTGAATGAAGGGGAAAAGGCCATTCTTGAACACGTTGTAATCTGCTAATACAATCAAAGTGAAATTTTATTGGTCAAATACCACATTTTTAGCAGATGTTATTGCGGGTGTAGCAAAATGTTTGTTTTCCTACACTGCAGTAGTATCTAACAATTCACAGCAATACACACATTTCTAAAAGTAAAATAATTATGAAAAATACAGTGCATTCGTAAATTATTCAGACCCTTGACTTTTTCCACATTTTGTTACGTTAGAGCCTTATTCAAAAAGTGATTACATTGTTTATTTCCCGTCATCAATTTACACACAATACCACATAACGACAAAGCAAAAACTGATTTTTTGAATTTTTGGCAATTTTTTTCAAGATTAAAAACGTACGTTTTCAGACCCTTTACTCAGTACTTGGTTGAAGCACCTTTGGCAGTGATTACAGCCTTCTGTGATTACAGTCTTCTTGGGTATGATGCTACAAGCTTGGCAAACCTGTATTTGGGGTGTTACTCCCATTCTTCTCTGCAGATCCTCTCAAGCTCTGTTGATGGAGGCTACTGTTTTCTTGGGGACCTACAAGGCTGAAGACATTTTTTGTTACCCTTCCCCAGATCTGTGCCTCGACACAATCCTGTCTCGGAGCTCTAAGGACAATTCCTTTGACCTCATGGCTTAGTTTTTGCTCTGACATGCACTGTCAACTGTGGGACCTTCTATAGATAGGTGTATGTGCCTTTCCAAATCATGTCCAATCAATTGAATTTACCACAGGTGTACTCCCATCCAGTTGTAGAAACATCTCAAGGATTATCAAAGGAAACAGCTCAAATTCGAGTCTAATAGCAAAGGGTCTGAATACTTATGAATACTTTTTTCATTTTTCTTTTTTTTATACACTTGCAAAAATGTCATTTTTTTTTTTGCTTTGTCATTATGGGTTATGTGTAGATTGCTGATTTTCCTTTTTTTTTAATCAATTTTAGAATATTATATAATAATGGAGCTCTGTCAGAGTGACCATCTGGTTCTTGGTTTATTTAATCCATTTTAGAATAAGGTTGTAACGTAACAAAATGTGGAAAATGTCAAGGGGTCTGAATACTTTCAGAAGGCTCTGTATAAATATAAGGACGAGCAATGTTGGAGTTGACTAAAATATAATAGAATCTAGTATATACATAAACTCACCAAAAAAAGGAACCCTTTTTCAGGACCCTGTCTATCAAAAATCAAATAACTTTACAGATCTTCATTGTAAAGGGTTTCAACACTGTTTCCCATGCTTGTTCAATGAACCATAAACAATTAATGAACATGCACCTGTGGAACGGTCATTAAGACACTAACAGCTTACAGACGGTAGGCAATTAAGGTCACAGTTATGAAAACTTAGGACACTAAAGAGGCCTTTCTACTGACTCTGAAAAAACACCAAAAGAAAGATGCCCAGGGTCCCTGCTCATCTGCGTGAACGTGCCTTGGGCATACTGCAAGGAGGCATGTGGACTGCAGATGTGGACAGGGCAATAAATTGAGACGCATAAGACAGGTCCTCACCCGACATCACCGGCAACAACGTCGCCTCTGGGCAGTTGCACGGGGTCGGGGATCAGACCCAGGGTCTCCCGCTTAATGATGAGCTTGGAGGGTACTATGGTGTTGAATGCTGAGCTGTTGTCAAAGAACAGCATTCTGACATGGGTATTCTTCTTGTCCAGATTGTATAGGGCAGTGTGTAGAGCGATTGCATCGTCTGTGGATCTATTTTATATATATATATATATTGGGGCGGTAAGCAAATTGGAGTGTGTCTAGGGTGTCAGGTAAGGTAGCGGTGATATGATCCTTGACTAGTCTCTCAAAGCACTTCATGATGACAGAAGTGAGAGCTACGGGGCGATAGTCATTTAGTTCATTTACCTTTGTTTTTTTGGTTACAGGAACAATGGTGGCCATCTTGAAGTGGGAACAGCAGACTGGGATAGGGAGAGATTGAATATGTCCGTAAACACTCCAGCCAGCTGGTATGCGCATGCTCTGAGGACGCGACTAGGGATGTCGTCCGGTCCGGCTGCCATGCGAGGGTCTACACGCATAAAAGTCTTACTCACGTCGGCCACAGAAAATGAGAACCCACAGTGCTTTGGAGCGGGCTGCTTCAGTGGCGGCACTGGGTTTTCCTCGAAGAAGGTGTTTAGCTTGTCCTGGGGAAAGACGTCAGTGTCCGCAACGTGGCTGGTTTTCCCTTTGTAGTCCGTGATTGTTTGTAGTCCCTGCCACACACGTCTCGTGTATGAGCCATTGAATTGTGACTCCACTTTTTCTCTGTACTGACATTTTGCCTGTTTGATTGCCTTATGGAGGGAATTGTCACGCCCTGGCCATAGAGACGCTTTTATTCTCTATTTTAGGTAGGTCAGGGTGTGACTAGGGTGGGCGTTCTAGTTTCTTTATTTCTATGTTTTCTGTTTCTATGATTTGGACGGGTATGGTTCTCAATCAGGGACAGCTGTCTATCGTTGTCTCTGATTGGGAATCATACATAGGCAGCCTTTTTCCCACCTGTGATTTGTGAGTTGTTTTCTGTATAGTTTATGTACCTTACAGAACTGTTTCGGTTTTCCCTCTTGGTTATTTTGTTCAAGTGTTTTGGTTAATAAAAAATCATGAACACTTACCACACTGCGCTTTGATCCGATCCTCATTACGACGAGAGCCGTGACAGAAATAACCAAACTGTTTGTATTGAACCATATTCCCAGTCACCTTGCCATGATTAAATGCAATGGTTCACGCTTTCAGTGTTGCACGAAAACTGCCGTCTACGGTGTCTGGTTTGGGTAGATTTTAATAGTCACAGTGGGAACAACATCCCCTATACACTTCCTGATGAACTCAGTCACCGTGTCCGTGTATACGCCAAAGTTATTCTCAGAGGGCCACATCCCAGTCCACCCCAGTGCCAGTCCACGTGATCAAAACAGTATTTAAGCATAGTTTCCAATTGGTCAGACCAGTGTTGAATAGACCTCAGCACGGGTACTTCCTGTTTGAGTTTCTGCCTATAATAAGGGAGGAGCAAAATTGAGTCGTTGTTACGTTCTGACCATAGTTCTTTTGTATTTTCTTTGTTTTAGTGTTGGTCAGGGCTTGAGCTGGGTGGGTTATCTATGTTTTGTGTTTCTATGTTGGGTTTGTCGTTTGGCCTGATATGGTTCTCAATCAGAGGCAGGTGTTTGTCATTGTCTCTGATTGGGAACCATATTTAGGTAGCCTGTTTTGTCTTTTGGTTTTGTGGGTGTTTGTCTTCCGTGTCAGTGTTTGTCGCCACGCGGTACTGTTTTGTTTGTTCACTTCGTTTATTGTTTTGTTCCAGTGTTCAGTTTTTGTTTATTAAAAAGACATGAACACTTACCACGCCGCACCTTGGTCCGATCCTTCTTCCACCACAGACGATCGTTACAGTCGTGATCTGATTTGCTGAAGGGAGGGCGGGGGAGGTCCTTGTAGGCATTTCGAAAAGGGGAGTAGCAGTGCTTGAGTGTTTTACCAGCGCGAATACTACAGTCAATGTGTTCATATAACTTCAGTAGTGTATTGTTAAAACCTCTTAACAGTCCTTGGCTCGGCAGTGGAAGGAAGGACTGTACTGGTAGTGTCCTTAGAACTTCTTAAGGATACGCCCCTTTTTTTTTGTCTGTTTATCTGTCTGTAGATCTGTGAATCTAAGACGTGACGGGAGAGAGTTGGCAGGTCAAACACAACAAACACAACAAACGTGGTACCATGCTGGTTAGCATTGATCATGTGAGCCAACACAACTGGAAATGAAAGGGTGGATAGATGAATGGATCCTAAATGATAGAAGGATGGATCCTAAATGATAGAAGGATGGATCCTAAATGATAGAAGGATGGATCCTAAATGATAGAAGGATGGATCCTAAATGATAGATGAATGGATCCTAAATGATAGAAGGATGGATCCTAAATGATAGATGGATGGATCCTAAATGATAGAAGGATGGATCCTAAATGATAGTAGGATGGATCCTAAATGATAGAAGGATGGATCCTAAATGATAGAAGGATGGATCCTAAATGATAGAAGGATGGATCCTAAATGATAGATGGATGGATCCTAAATGATAGTAGGATGGATCCTAAATGATAGTAGGATGGATCGTAAATGATAGATGAATGGATCCTAAATGATAGAAGGATGGATCATACATGATAGATGGATGGATCCTAAATGATAGTAGGATGGATCCTAAATGATAGAAGGATGGATCCTAAATGATAGAAGGATGGATCCTAAATGATAGTAGGATGGATCCTAAATGATAGAAGGATGGATCCTAAATGATAGAAGGATGGATCCTAAATGATAGTAGGATGGATCCTAAATGATAGAAGTTTGGATCCTAAATGATAGAAGGATGGATCCTAAATGATAGAAGGATGGATCCTAAATGATAGAAGGATGGATCCTAAATGAATGAAGGATGGATCCTAAATGATAGAAGGATGGATCCTAAATGATAGTAGGATGGATCCTAAATGATAGAAGGATGGATCCTAAATGATAGATGGATGGATCCTAAATGATAGAAGGATGGATCCTAAATGATAGAAGGATGGATCCTAAATGATAGATGGATGGATCCTAAATGATAGAAGGATGGATCCTAAATGATAGAAGGATGGATCCTAAATGATAGAAGGATGGATCATACATGAAAGATGGATGGATCCTAAATGATAGAAGGATGGATCCTAAATGATAGAAGGATGGATCATACATGATAGATGGATGGATCCTAAATGATAGTAGGATGGATCCTAAATGATAGATGGATGGATCCTAAATGATAGAAGGATGGATCCTAAATGATAGATGGATGGATCCTAAATGATAGAAGGATGGATCCTAAATGATAGAAGGATGGATCATACATGATAGATGGATGGATCCTAAATGATAGAAGGATGGATCCTAAATGATAGAAGGATGGATCCTAAATGATAGAAGGATGGATCATAAATGATAGATGGATGGATCCTAAATGATAGAAGGATGGATCCTAAATGATAGAAGGATGGATCCTAAATGATAGACGGATGGATCATACATGATAGATGGATGGATCCTAAATGATAGAAGGATGGATCATACATGATAGATGGATGGATCATACATGATAGATGGATGGATCCTAAATGATAGAAGGATGGATCATACATGATAGATGGATGGATCATACATGATAGAAGGATGGATCATACATGATCGATGGATGGATCCTAAATGATAGAAGGATGGATGGATCCTAAATGATAGAAGGATGGATCCTAAATGATAGAAGAATGGATCATACATGATAGATGGATGGATCATACATGATAGAAGGATGGATCCTAAATGATAGAAGGATGGATCCTAAATGATAGAAGGATGGATCCTAAATGATAGAAGGATGGATCCTAAATGATAGATGGATGGATCCTAAATGATAGAAGGATGGATCCTAAATGATAGAAGGATGGATCATACATGATAGATGGATGGATCCTAAATGATAGAAGGATGGATCCTAAATGATAGAAGGATGGATCATACATGATAGATGGATGGATCATACATGATAGAAGGATGGATCATACATGATAGATGGATGGATCCTAAATGATAGATGGATGGATCCTAAATGATAGAAGGATGGATCCTAAATGATAGAAGGATGGATCCTAAAACTGTATGGAAGAAAGGTCCTTCAGAGTTGAAGGATGCAATAGAAATAACCCATCTGTACAACAGTATCTGTCTGCATATCTGTGTCTGTCTGCATATCTGTGTCTGTCTGCATATCTGTGTCTGTCTGCATACATGTGTCTGTCTGCATATCTGCGTCTGTCTGTATATCTGTGTCTGTCTGCATATCTGTGTATGTCTGCATATCTATGTCTGTCTGCATACATGTGTCTGTCTGCATATCTTTGTCTGTCTGCATATCTGTGTCTGTCTGTATATCTGTGTCTGTCTGCATATCTGTGTCTGTCTGTATATCTGTGTCTGTCTGCATATCTGTGTCTGTCTGCATATCTATGTATGTCTGTATATCTGTGTCTGTCTGCATATCTATGTCTGTCTTCATATCTGTGTCTGTCTGCATATCTGTGTCTGTCTGCATATCTGTGTCTGTCTGCATATCTGTGTCTATCTGCATATCTGTGTCTGTGTGCATACCTGTGTCTGTCTGCATATCTGTGTCTGTCTGCATATCTGTGTCTATCTGCATATCTGTGTCTGTCTGCTTATCTGTGTCTGGCTGCATATCTATGTCTGTCTGCATATCTGTGTCTATCTGCATATCTGTGTCTGTCTGCATATCTGTGTCTGTCTGCATACCTGTGTCTGTGTGCATATCTGTGTCTGTGTGCATATCTGTGTCTGTCTGCATATCTGTGTCTGGCTGCATAACTCTGTCAGTTTTTATACCTACTGTCTGCATTACAAATGATAGCAAATTATATACATCCTGTGAGATATCATGCGATTCGTTCTGAACACAGGAAATTAATGCATAGATCAAACCGTTTGAAAGCAGCTAGGAAACAATGCTATTCAGATGTAGCTATATAGTCCGCATCCCAAAAAAGCAGCCTATTCCCTACGCATTCCCTATGGGGGCCTGGTCTAAAGTATTGCACTATATAGGGAATAGGGTGCCATTTGTGATGCTGCCCTAGCGAGCATAGCAGACATCTCGTCTTGACAAAGTAAAACTGCAATTTGGTTCAATAAAAGCTGTAATGAGATCCGTGATAGCATTGGGTTTGATGGATGAATTCTTTCTCTCATTGATTGGTTTTCTCACTGCAACACTGGGTCAGCATCCAGAATGGCACCCTAATTCCCTGATACAGTGCACTACTTTAGACCAGGGTCCATAAGTGCTCTAGACAAATGTTGTGCACTCTGAAGGGAATAGGGATGCCATCTGTGACACATGCACCTAGGCATCGCTAGCTACAGCTATAGATACATATCGCTGGCTGTTATGGTATCAGGTCTTCTTGTCATTGATAGCTAGCTGTCTCAATCGTTCAGAAAAAAATATATATTTTGATACATATATCAAATCTGCTGGATTAAGATTACATTTATGTACTGTGAAAAACCAGATTGTTTAACAGTAATGGTTGACAGTTTTGCAGAGTTCTCTCTCCATCTCTCTCCCCACCCCTCTCTCTCTCCATCTCTCTCCATCTCCCTCTGTCACTCTCTCTCCACCCCTCTCTCCCTTCTCCTTTTCTATCTCTCTCTCTCCATCTCCCTCTCTCTCTCCATTTCTCTCTTACTCTCTCCCCTCCCCTCTCTCCCCTCTCCTTTCTCTCTCCATCTCTCTCCATCTCCCTCTCCCTCTCCCCCTCTCTCTATCTCTCTCTCCACCCCTCTCTCCCCTCTCCTTTCTCTCTCCATCTCTCTCTCTCCATCTCTCTCCCCACCCCTCTCTCTCTCCATCTCTCCATCTCTCCCCACCCCTCTCTCCCCTCTCCCTCTCTCTCCATCTCTCTCTCCACCCCTCTCTCCCCTCTCCTTTACCATCTCTCTCTCTGTCACTTTCTCTCCACACTTCTCCCTCCTTCTCTCTGTCCTAAGTGACTGTAATGTTCTTGTTCTCTGCGCGAGTGCAGCTCCAGCTAGGGCCTCTGACTGTGAAAGAGGAACATAGTGTGTGTGTGTGTGTGTGTGTGAGTGTGTGAGTGTGTGAGTGAGTGAGTGAGTGAGTGTGTGTGTGTGTGTGAGTGTGAGTGTGTGTGTGTGTGTGTGTGTGTGTGTGTGTGTGTGTGTGTGTGTGTGTGTGTGTGTGTGTGTGTGTGAGTGTGTGTGTGTGTGTGTGTGTGTGTGTGTGTGTGTGTGTGTGTTTAGCAGAACTACAGGAACTGGGACATGCTGTTGTCACAGCAGCCGTAGAGGGCACTGCTGGGCTGACACCTAAATGGCACACCCATGATCTGGGCAAGAGAAATCAGATTGTCAGCCACAAGACACACATTATTAGGCAACCAACATGTAGTAAGGTAACCCAGATATCTAGTAACCAGTAAGGTAACCTAGATACCTAGTAACCAGGTAAGGTAACCCAGATATCTAGAAACCAGTAAGGTAACCTAGATACCTAGTAACCAGTAAGGTCACCCAGATATCTAGTAACCAGTAAGGTAACCTAGCTACCTAGTAACCAGTAAGGTAACCCAGATACCTAGTAACCAGTAAGGTAACCCAGATATCTAGTAACCAGTAAGGTAACCTAGATACCTAGTAACCAGTAAGGTAACCCAGATATCTAGTAACCAGTAAGGTAACCTAGATACCTAGTAACCAGGTAAGGTAACCTAGATACCTAGTAACCAGTAAGGTAACCTAGATACCTAGTAACCAGTAAGGTAACCTAGATACCTAGTAACCAGTAAGGTAACCTAGATACCTAGTAACCAGTAAGGTAACCCAGATATCTAGTAACCAGTAAGGTAACCTAGATACCTAGTAACCAGGTAAGGTAACCCAGATATCTAGTAACCAGTAAGGTAACCTAGATACCTAGTAACCAGGTAAGGTAACCCAGATATCTAGTAACCAGTAAGGTAACCTAGATACCTAGTAACCAGTAAGGTAACCCAGATACTTAGTAACCAGTAAGGTAACCCAGATACCTAGTAACCAGATAAGGTAACCCAGATACCTAGTAACCAGTAAGGTAACCTAGATACCTAGTAACCAGTAAGGTAACCTAGATACCTAGTAACCAGTAAGGTAACCCAGATACTTAGTAACCAGTAAGGTAACCTAGATACCTAGTAACCAGTAAGGTAACCCAGATACTAAGTAACCAGTAAGGTAACCCAGATACCTAGTAACCAGTAAGGTAACCTAGATACATAGTAACCAGTAAGGTAACCCAGATACCTAGTAACCAGATAAGGTAACCTAGATACCTAGTAACCAGTAAGGTAACCTAGATACCTAGTAACCAGTAAGGTAACCTAGATACTTAGTAACCAGTAAGGTAACCTAGATACCTAGTAACCAGTAAGGTAACCCAGATACTAAGTAACCAGTAAGGTAACCTAGATGCCTAGTAACCAGTAAGGTAACCTAGATACCTAGTAACCAGTAAGGTAACCTAGATATCTAGTAACCAGTAAGGTAACCTAGATACCTAGTAACCAGTAAGGTAACCTAGATACCTAGTAACCAGTAAGGTAACCTAGATACCTAGTAACCAGTAAGGTAACCTAGATACTTAGTAACCAGTAAGGTAACCTAGATACCTAGTAACCAGTAAGGTAACCTAGATACCTAGTAACCAGTAAGGTAACCTAGCTACCTAGTAACCAGTAAGGTAACCTAGATACTTAGTAACCAGTAAGGTAACCTAGCTACCTAGTAACCAGTAAGGTAACCTAGCTACCTAGTAACCAGTAAGGTAACCTAGATACCTTGTAACCAGTAAGGTAACCTAGCTACCTAGTAACCAGTAAGGTAACCTAGATACTTAGTAACCAGTAAGGTAACCTAGCTACCTAGTAACCAGTAAGGTAACCTAGCTACCTAGTAACCAGTAAGGTAACCTAGATACCTAGTAACCAGTAAGGTAACCTAGCTACCTAGTAACCAGTAAGGTAACCCAGATACTAGTAACCAGTAAGGTAACCTAGATACTTAGTAACCAGTAAGGTAACCCAGATACCTAGTAACCAGTAAGGTAACCTAGATACTTAGTAACCAGTAAGGTAACCTAGATACCTAGTAACCAGTAAGGTAACCTAGATACCTAGTAACCAGTAAGGTAACCTAGATGCCTATTAACCAGTAAGGTAACCCAGATACCTAGTAACCAGTAAGGTAACCCAGATATCTAGTAACCAGTAAGGTAACCCAGATACCTAGTAACCAGTAAGGTAACCTAGATGCCTATTAACCAGTAAGGTAACCCAGATACCTAGTAACCAGTAAGGTAACCCAGATATCTAGTAACCAGTAAGGTAACCCAGATACCTAGTAACCAGTAAGGTAACCTAGATACCTAGTAACCAGGTAAGGTAACCCAGATATCTAGTAACCAGTAAGGTAACCTAGATACCTAGTAACCAGGTAAGGTAACCCAGATATCTAGTAACCAGTAAGGTAACCTAGATACCTAGTAACCAGATAAGGTAACCCAGATACCTAGTAACCAGGTAAGGTAACCCAGATACTAAGTAACCAGTAAGGTAACCTAGATACTTAGTAACCAGTAAGGTAACCTAGATACCTAGTAACCAGTAAGGTAACCTAGATACCTAGTAACCAGTAAGGTAACCTAGCTACCTAGTAACCAGTAAGGTAACCTAGATACTTAGTAACCAGTAAGGTAACCTAGATACCTAGTAACCAGTAAGGTAACCTAGATACCTAGTAACCAGTAAGGTAACCTAGATACTTAGTAACCAGTAAGGTAACCTAGCTACCTAGTAACCAGTAAGGTAACCTAACTACCTAGTAACCAGTAAGGTAACCTAGATACCTAGTAACCAGTAAGGTAACCTAGCTACCTAGTAACCAGTAAGGTAACCCAGATACCTAGTAACCAGTAAGGTAACCTAGATACTTAGTAACCAGTAAGGTAACCTAGATACCTAGTAACCAGGTAAGGTACCCCAGATACTTAGTAACCAGTAAGGTAACCTAGATACCTAGTAACCAGTAAGGTAACCTAGATACCTAGTAACCAGTAAGGTAACCTAGATACCTAGTAACCAGTAAGGTAACCTAGATACCTAGTAACCAGTAAGGTAACCCAGATACCTACTAACCAGTAAGGTAACCTAGATACCTAGTAACCAGTAAGGTAACCCAGATACTTAGTAACCAGTAAGGTAACCTAGATACCTAGTAACCAGTAAGGTAACCCAGATACTAAGTAACCAGTAAGGTAACCCAGATACCTAGTAACCAGATAAGGTAACCTAGATACCTAGTAACCAGTAAGGTAACCTAGCTACCTAGTAACCAGTAAGGTAACCTAGATACCTAGTAACCAGTAAGGTAACCTAGCTACCTAGTAACCAGTAAGGTAACCTAGATACCTAGTAACCAGTAAGGTAACCCAGATACCTAGTAACCAGTAAGGTAACCTAGATACTTAGTAACCAGTAAGGTAACCTAGATACCTAGTAACCAGTAAGGTAACCTAGATACCTAGTAACCAGTAAGGTAACCCAGATACCTAGTAACCAGTAAGGTAACCCAGATATCTAGTAACCAGTAAGGTAACCCAGATATCTAGTAACCAGTAAGGTAACCTAGATACCTAGTAACCAGGTAAGGTAACCTAGATACCTAGTAACCAGTAAGGTAACCTAGATACCTAGTAACCAGTAAGGTAACCTAGATACCTAGTAACCAGTAAGGTAACCTAGATACCTAGTAACCAGGTAAGGTAACCCAGATACCTAGTAACCAGTAAGGTAACCTAGATACCTAGTAACCAGGTAAGGTAACCCAGATACCTAGTAACCAGTAAGGTAACCCAGATATCTAGTAACCAGTAAGGTAACCTAGATACCTAGTAACCAGTAAGGTAACCTAGATACCTAGTAACCAGGTAAGGTAACCCATATATCTAGTAACCAGTAAGGTAACCTAGCTACCTAGTAACCAGTAAGGTAACCTAGATACCTAGTAACCAGGTAAGGTAACCTAGATACCTAGTAACCAGTAAGGTAACCTAGCTACCTAGTAACCAGATAAGGTAACCCAGATTCCTAGTAACCAGTAAGGTAACCCAGATACCTAGTAACCAGATAAGGTAACCCAGATATCTAGTAACCAGATAAGGTAACCGAGATTCCTAGTAACCAGATAAGGTAACCCAGATACCTAGTAACCAGTAAGGTAACCCAGATACCTAGTAACCAGTAAGGTAACCCAGATACATAGACATCAGTAAGGTAACCTAGATACACAGACATCAGTAAGGTAACCTAGTCAAATGTTTGTAATGTTTTGTGTGGTTATTAACACAAGTGTTTCACGTGTTGAACTCTGATGAAACACACACATTGACATCTAATCACAATATTCAGTTAGGCTGAAGTACTGCATGGCCTGCCATCCTGTGATACTGCATGGCCTGCCATCCTGTGAAGTACTGCATGGCCTGCCATCCTGTGAAGTACTGCATGGCCTGCCATCCTGTGAAGTACTGCATGGCCTGCCATCCTGTGAAGTACTGCATGGCCTGCCATCCTGTGATACTGCATGGCCTGCCATCCTGTAATTCTGCATGGCCTGCCATCCTGTGATACTGCATGGCCTGCCATCCTGTGAAGTACTGCATGGCCTGTCATCCTGTGAAGTACTGCATGGCCTGCCATCCGGTGAAGTACTGCATGGCCTGCCATCCTGTGAAGTACTGCATGGCCTGCCATCCTGTGATACTGCATGGCCTGCCATCCTGTGATACTGCATGGCCTGTCATCCTGTGATACTGCATGGCCTGTCATCCTGTGAAGTACTGCATGGCCTGCCATCCTGTGAAGTACTGCATGGCCTGCCATCCTGTGAAGTACTGCATGGCCTGTCATCCTGTGAAGTACTGCATGGCCTGCCATCCTGTGAAGTACTGCATGGCCTGCCATCCTGTGAAGTACTGCATGGCCTGCCATCCTGTGATACTGCATGGCCTGCCATCCTGTAATTCTGCATGGCCTGCCATCCTGTGATACTGCATGGCCTGCCATCCTGTGAAGTACTGCATGGCCTGTCATCCTGTGAAGTACTGCATGGCCTGCCATCCTGTGAAGTACTGCATGGCCTGCCATCCTGTGAAGTACTGCATGGCCTGCCATCCTGTGATACTGCATGGCCTGCCATCCTGTGATACTGCATGGCCTGTCATCCTGTGATACTGCATGGCCTGCCATCCTGTGAAGTACTGCATGGCCTGTCATCCTGTGAAGTACTGCATGACCTGCCATCCTGTGATTCTGCATGGCCTGCCATCCTGTGATACTGCATGGCCTGCCATCCTGTGAAGTACTGGATGGCCTGCCATCCTGTGAAGTACTGCATGGCCTGTCATCCTGTGAAGTACTGCATGGCCTGCCATCCTGTGATACTGCATGGCCTGCCATCCTGTGAAGTACTGCATGGCCTGTCATCCTGTGAAGTACTGCATGGCCTGCCATCCTGTGAAGTACTGCATGGCCTGCCATCCTGTGAAGTACTGCATGGCCTGTCATCCTGTGAAGTACTGCATGGCCTGCCATCCTGTGAAGTACTGCATGGCCTGTCATCCTGTGAAGTACTGCATGGCCTGCCATCCTGTGAAGTACTGCATGGCCTGCCATCATGTGAAGTACTGCATGGCCTGCCATCCTGTGAAGTACTGCATGGCCTGCCATCCTGTGAAGTACTGCATGGCCTGCCATCCTGTGAAGTACTGCATGGCCTGCCATCCTGTGAAGTACTGCATGGCCTGCCATCCTGTGAAGTACTGCATGGCCTGCCATCCTGTGAAGTACTGCATGGCCTGCCATCCTGTGAAGTACTGCATGGCCTGCCATCCTGTGAAGTACTGCATGGCCTGTCATCCTGTGATTCTGCATGGCCTGCCATCCTGTGAAGTACTGCATGGCCTGTCATCCTGTCATTCTGCATGGCGTGTCATCCTGTGATTCTGCATGGCGTGTCATCCTGTGATTCTGCATGGCGTGTCATCCTGTGATTCTCCATGACCTGCCATCCTGTCATTCTGCATGACCTGTCATCCTGTGATTCTCCATGACCTGTCATCCTGTGATTCTCCATGACCTGTCATCCTGTGATTCTCCATGACCTGTCATCCTGTGATTCTCCATGACCTGTCATCCTGTGATTCTCCATGACCTGTCATCCTGTGATTCTCCATGACCTGTCATCCTGTGATTCTGCATGGCCTGTCATCCTGTGATTCTCCATGACCTGTCATCCTGTGATTCTCCATGACCTGACATCCTGTGATTCTCCATGACCTGTTATCCTGTGATTCTCCATGACCTGTCATCCTGTGATTCTCCATGACCTGCCATCCTGTGATTCCAACACATTAAATAAAATAAAAATCCTAATCCTCAGTCTAAAGCAGGAAATTAAACAAACAAATGTCTAAAACACCCAGAAAATATTGTCTAATATTTGTTGTTCTTGTCACAGACCACTTTCCAATTATGGAAGATCTACAGTCTGATAAAATACAATATGTACACTTCAGTATTTTCTACATAAATGTAGAGACAGGATATTAGGCTGGTGTTAGCAGCAGAAACACGTCTGTTTCTGTGATGAATCAATTGATTCCTGTTTTCCTTCGCTCGCAAACCTGATGACTGACATCAATCTAATCAATACCAAGTTTGTAGCTACACCCTCAAATACAATCTGCAGTTTATTAACGAGCCGTTTGTAAAAAATACATTTAACTCAGCGCATTAACAAGGTCTAGTCCTTTTCCATGTCAGAGCAACTGACCCGATTCACTCACTTCTGTCATCATGAAGTGCTTTTGAGAGGCTGGTCAAGGACCATATTACCTCCACCTTGTCCGACACCATAGACCCAGTACACCGCCCTGTTCCACCATATTACCTCCACCTTGTCCGACATCACAGACCCAGTACACCGCCCTGTTCCACCTGGACATGAGGAATACCTACGTGAGAATGATGTTCATCGACTACAGCTCTGCTTTCAACGACATAGTGACCTCCAAGCTCATCACTAAACTCAGGGCCCCCGGGTCTGAACCCCTCCCTGTAAAACTGCATCCTAGACTTCCTGATGGACCACCCCAAGGTGGTGAGAATAGGCAACAACATCTCTGACACACGAATCCTTAACATGGGGCCCACTAGGGGTGTATTCTCAGCCCCCTCCTGTACTTCCTGTTTACCCATGACTGCGTGGCTACGTATGACTCCAACTCAATCATCAAGTTTGCTGATGACATGACAGGGGTAGGCCTGATCGTGGACTACATGAGACAGACGAGGGAGCAAGCCCCCATCCTCATCGACAGGGGCATCAGAATGTTGAACAGCTTCTATTACCAGGCCATCAGACTGCACACACACACACACACACACACACACACACACACACACACACACACACACACACACACACACACAAAGCCCATACTCAGAAACACACATGCAGTATACACACACACACACACACACACACACACACACACACACACACACACACACACACACACACACACACACACACACACACACACACACACACACACACACACACACACACACACAGCCAATGATGCTGACCCACAGAAAGTCTACACCCACTGGAACATTTTTCAAAATTTTCTGCCTTAAAATTCAATCTAAAAATTATTATTACATGTTTTTTCCCCTGCAAATTTAGACAACCTATTCCACATTTTCAAAATGAAAGAAAGTTATGGAATATTTACCAAATAAAAAAATACCAATACTGAAATGTTATAATTGGACAAGTCTTTGCCCCCCAGAGTTAATATTGGTGGAAGCACCATTACATCTGTGGATCACTTGGACTAAGATTCTAACAACTTTGCACAACTCTAAGGGCAACATATATCCAATGTTTTTTGTCAAAATGACTCATTCAATGCTGCAAAGAAGCATTTGAAACGGACAGTATACACCATGTGTATCCTTTACATACAACTAATACAACTTGAAACTTTAATATAAACTTTAAGAAGACATAACGTAAACTAAGTCACTTTTGTACATCGCCTTGGTCCGTACAATTGACCTTATTTTAGAGCTCAAAAAACGTAATACTTTCAGATCAACTGTAATATCAATACCATTTGTAAAGCACAATTTCTCCCCTTTCCAACAAAATCAATGACGAGAACCTTCATGATGCCCTTCTCTGCATGATTCAAGAAGGCAATGAGCTCCGTCGGGTCTTTTTAAAAATGGCGGGTGGGGAAATAAAACTTTTGCGTGATAGTGTTAAGGAGAGATGTCGTGTGGGGAAACAGCTTTTTTTCACTCGATCTGTCCAACTTATCCCCTCTAAAATGTAAATAAAACACTATAAAGAGTTTATGTAATGTGTCACCTATTTGAAGGTTTGTGTCGAATTTGAATCGAGTTTTTAGGGCGGTGCTAAAGTGATCTTCAGAAGTAAACAGCGGCTTTTGAGAATGATGCTAGCTTGCAGTGATGACGCAAAAAATGACTAGGTATCCCCCCCCCCCTTACCCTGTCCCTGTCCCCTTTCTTGTTTTTAAACGGCGAGAGAAGTGCTACACCTGGTGGAGAGAGGCTGTAAGACCGAATTAGTTGCTTTATGCGTGCTGTACGTTACGCCGTGACACGTCACGATGTAACGTACAGCGTCGGAGGGGTCAGTTTTTTTCAAAATTTCTCCAATACTATTGGTCCATTACCATGTCAATCAATGCTTGAATAGAAACGTAGTTCACACCCCAGATGTTGAAGTCAACACAGTCGCTACAGTCCCATTAGTTTTCTTTGCAGCCTCGTTTGAATGTCGCGGTTGCGCACATTTGTACGGAATGGGGTTAGCTTACGTTACATGTGTTTTTCTGAGTTTTTTCAAAGGGAGAAATGCCCAAAAAACGTTTGTTGTGTGTTTTGTGGCTGGTGCTACCGGTATACAGTTTATCCTAGATGCTGGGCTCCTTCTCTCTGTTCTGCTCCTCTCTCACACCAGGTGCCATTGTGTGGCTGGCTGGATGATGTTGTTAACTGATAACAGTGGACTAACCCCTGCATCCCAAACAGTACCTTATTCCCTACATAGTGCACTACTCTTGACCAGGGTATAATAGGGAATAGGGTAGCATTTGATACACAGCCTGAGGGACACGACACAGACACACACACACACACCTGGCCTGTCTCACTTCTGAGGCCTGAAAACCAACCTCAGACCAGTCTAATTGGACCATTGATTGGTTGACATGTTTGATGTGAGCCGCCCTGACAAGTCAAACAAAGGAAAGAGACGGCAACACCCCCCCTCATCCCCTCCTCTCCTCTTCTCCTCTTCTCCTCTTCTCCTCTTCTCCTCTTCCCCTATTCTCCTCTTCCCCTCTTCTCCCCTTCTCCTCTTCTCCACTTCTCCTCATCCCCTCTTCTCCTCATCCCTTCTTCTCCTCATCCCCTCTTCTTCTCTTCCCCTCTTCTCCTCTTCCCTTCTTCTCCTCATCCCCTCTTCTTCTCTTCCCCTCTTCTCCTCTTCCCTTCTTCTCCTCATCCCCTCTTCTTCTCTTCCCCTCTTCTCCTCTTCTCCTCATCCCTTCTTCTCCTCTTCCCCTCTTCTCCTCTTCTCCTCTTCTCCACTTCTCCTCATCCCCTCTTCTCCTCATCCCCTCTTCTCCTCATCCCCTCTTCCCCTCTTCTCCTCATCCCCTCTTCTCCTCATCCCCTCTTCTCCTCTTCTCCTTTTCTCCTCTTCGCCTCATCCCCTCTTCTCCTTTTCTCCTTTTCTCCTCTTCTCCTCTTCTCCTCCACTTCTCCTCTTCCCCTCTTTCTCCTCATCCCCTCTTCTCCTCATCTCCTCTCCCCCTCTTCTTCTATTCCCCTCCTCCCCTCTTCTCCTTTTCTTCTCTTCTCCTCTTCTCATCTTCTCATCTTCTCCTATTCTCCACTTCTCCTCATCCCCTCTTCTCCTCTTCCCCTCTTCCCCTCTTCTCCTCTTCTCCTCTTCTCCTCTTCTCCACTTCTCCTCATCCCCTCTTCTCCTCTTCTCCTCATCCCCTCTTCCCCTCTTCCCCTCTTCTCCTCATCCCCTCTTCTCCTCATCCCCTCTTCTCCTCTTCTCCTCTTCCCTGCTTCCCCTCTTCTCCTCATCCCCTCTTCTCCTCTTCTCCTCATCTCCTCTTCTCCTCTTCCCCTCTTCCCCTCTTCCCCTCTTCCCCTCTTCTCCTCTTCTCCTCTTCTCCTCATCCCCTCTTCTCCTCATCCCCTCTTCTCCTCATCCCCTCTTCTCCTCTTCTCCTCTTCCCCTCTTCCCCTCTTCTCCTCATCTCCTCTTCCCCGCTTCTTTTATTCCCCTCCTCCCCTCTTCTCCTTTTCTTCTCTTCTCCTCTTCTCCTCTTCCCCTATTCTCCTCTTCTCCTCTTCTCCTCTTCCTCTCTTCTCCTCATCCCTTCTTCTCCTCATCCCCTCTTCTTCTCCTCTTCTCCTCCACTTCTCCTCTTCCCCTCTTCTCCTCATCTCCTCTTCCCCTCTTCTTCTATTCCCCTTCTCCCCTCTTCTCCTTTTCTCCTCTTCTCCTATTCTCCTCTTCCCCTCTTCTCCTCTTCTCCTCTTCTCCTCTTCTCCTCTTCTCCACTTCTCCTCATCCCCTCTTCTCATCATCCTCTCTTCTCCTCATCCCCTCTTCTCCTCTTCCCCTCTTCCCCTCTTCTCCTCATCCCCTCTTCTTCTCTTCCCCTCTTCTCCACTTCTCCTCATCCCCACTTCTCCTCATCCCCTCTTCTCCTCTTCTCCTCTTCTCCTCCACTTCTCCTCTTCCCCTCTTCTCCTCATCTCCTCTTCCCCTCTTCTTCTATTCCCCTTCTCCCCTCTTCTCCTTTTCTCCTCTTCTCCTCTTCTCATCTTCCCCTCTTCCCCTCTTCTCCTCTTCTCCTCTTCTCCTCTTCTCCACTTCTCCTCATCCCCTCTTCTCCTCATCCTCTCTTCTCCTCATCCCCTCTTCTCCTCTTCCCCTCTTCCCCTCTTCTCCTCATCCCCTCTTCTCCTCATCCCCTCTTCTCCTCTTCTCCTCTTCCCCTCTTCTCCTCATCCTTTCTTCTCCTCATCCCCTCTTCGTCTCTTCCCCCTCTTCTCTTCTTCTCCTCTCCTCCTCATCCCTTCTTCTCCTCATCCCCCCTTCTTCTCTTCCCCTCTTCTCCTCTTCTCCTCTTCCCCTCTTCTCCTCATCCCTTCTTCTCCTCATCCCCTCTTCTTATCTTCCCCTCTTCTCCTCTTCTCCTCATCCCTTTTTCTCCTCATCCCCTCTTCTCCTTTTCTCCTCTTCCCCTCTTCTCCTCTTCTCCTCTTCTCCTCTTCTCCTCTTCTCCTCTTCTCCTCATCCCCTCATCCCCTCCTCTTATCTTCTCCTCTTCTCCTCATCCCCTCTTCTTCTCTTCCCCTCTTCTTCTCTTCCCCTCTTCTCCTCTTCTCCTCATCCCTTCTTCTCCTCATCCCCTCTTCTCCCCTTCTCCTCTTCTCCTCTTCTCCTCATCCCCTCACCCCATTTTCCTCTCTTCACAATTCAATATCCAGTTTGTCTACAAATTAATGATTGATATGTTGGATTCACATTTCCATCTCAATAAACAATCTAAGTTAAAGAATAGCCCAAAATCAAATAAAACTGTAAATGCTCTTCAAATAAGGTCTGATTTGATATAGCCTTATTCTTCAACTTAAATCAACCGACCATCCTTCATATACAGGACTGTATCCAAAGGTAAAAGTTAAATATTAATATACTCAACAAATATATAAGTGCAACATGCAACAATTTCAAAGATTTTACTGAGCTACAGTTCATATAAGGAAATCAGTCAATTAAAATGAATTCATATGCCCACCCACTTGGCAGCTAGGCCCACCCACTGGGTAGCCGGGCCCAGCCAATCAGAATTACTTTTTCCCCACAAAAAGGCATTATTACAGACAGAAATACTTCTCATACTCCCCAACCTCACTCCAAATTTACAGTACCAGTCAAAGGTTTGGACACACCTAATTATTCAAACGTTTTTTTCTTTATTTTTTACTATCTTCTACATTGTAGAATAACAGTGAAGACATCAAAACTATGAAATAACACATATGGAATCACGTCGAAACCAAAAAAAGTGTTAAACAAATCAAAATTGATTTTATATTTGAGATTCTTCAAAGTAGCCACCCTTTGCCTTGATGGACAGCTTACAGAAAAAACCTTTGAATGAGTAGGTGTGTCCAAGCCTTTGACTGATACTGTTTGTGAAATCAAATGAAAATGTTTTTGTGAATTCAAGTGCATGTTGAACCACAGCTCTTCTTTCCCTTGAAAAGTCAGCTCTTTTATCTAGTACATCTACCCACGTGTTTTTTGACTGTAACAAAACAGACAACCCTAAATATCTCTGCTGCTGCGAGACTAGCTGGGGCTCTACATAACATCGTCTATGTAGATGGGACCATCGTCTGATTCTGAGCCCAGGAGAGAAGCTGGGTGACGCAAAGCAACATATTTTTAGAATTGTTTGATTTTCAAAATGTATCCATCTGGTTGGTTGATCGTGAGTCGACTGTTTCGACTGCAGAGTGTTCTAGAGCTTTGAGGTGGCATGCTGGAAACGCTAGTATTTCTTTAAGCATGTCACTGTGTTCCATATCTCTCCCAGAGCTTTAGCTTTGAGCACTCTGTAGTTGGAGTCTATGTTTGGCTCGGCAGTGGAAGGAAAAACAACTACTGGTAGTGTCCTTAACTTTAACCCAAATCTTCAAAAGGGTTCTCTGAGGGGACATATCAAATAATCCAGATGACAATATCGTTCCCTCTAATGAAAATACATTAAAATGAGTAACACAAATCGCCCTTCTCTCATGCAGTACCTCTCTCTCTTTCGACGTTTACTCCAATTCCTGTTTAAGCTGCATTTTTTGCAATATCTGTTTAAATTATTTACAGTCTAAGACATTGGGGGAGGGGGTTGCTAAGCTAACATATATATAGGTCATATCTATATCTATAGGCTATATCTATAAGTTATAAATATATATCTACAGGTTATTTCTATATCTATAGGCTGTATATCTATATCTATAGGCTATATATATATATATATATATATATATACAGTGGGGAGAACAAGTATTTGATACACTGACGATTTTGCAGGTTTTCCTACTTACAAAGCATGTAGAGGTCTGTCATTTTTATCATAGGTACACTTCAACTGTGAGAGACGGAATCTAAAACAAAAATCCAGAAAATCACATTGTATGATTTTTAAGTAATTAATTTGCATTTTATTGCATGACATAAGTATTTGATCACCTACCAACCAGTAAGAATTCCGGCTCTCACAGACCTGTTAGTTTTTCTTTAAGAAGCCCTCCTGTTCTCCACTCATTACCTGTATTAACTGCACCTGTTTGAACTCGTTACCTGTATAAAAGACACCTGTCCACACACTCAATCAAACAGATTCCAACCTCTCCACAATGGCCAAGACCAGAGAGCTGTGTAAGGACATCAGGGATAAAATTGTAGACCTGCACAAGGCTGGGATGGGCTACAGGACAATAGGCAAGCAGCTTGGTGAGAAGGAAACAACTGTTGGCGCAATTATTAGAAAATGGAAGAAGTTCAAGATGACGGTCAATCACCCTCGGTCTGGGGCTCCATGCAAGATTTCACCTCGTGGGGCATCAATGATCATGAGGAAGGTGAGGGATCAGCCCAGAACTACACGGCAGGACCTGGTCAATGACCTGAAGAGAGCTGGGACCACAGTCTCAAAGAAAACCATTAGTAACACACTACGCCGTCATGGATTAAAATCCTGCAGCGCACGCAAGGTCCCCCTGCTTAAGCCAGTGCATGTCCAGGCCCGTCTGAAGTTTGCCAATGACCATCTGGATGATCCAGAGGAGGAATGGGAGAAGGTCATGTGGTCTGATGAGACAAAAATATAGCTTTTTGGTCTAACTCCACTCGCCGTGTTTGGAGGAAGAAGAAGTATGAGTACAACCCCAAGAACACCATCCCAACCGTGAAGCATGGAGGTGGAAACATCATTCTTTGGGGATGCTTTTCTGCAAAGGGGACAGGACGACTGCACCGTATTGAGGGGAGGATGGATGGGGCCATGTATCGCGAGATCTTGGCCAACAACCTCCTTCCCTCAGTAAGAGCATTGAAGATGGGTCGTGGCTGGGTCTTCCAGCATGACAACGACACGAAGCACACAGCCATGGCAACTAAGGAGTGGCTCCGTAAGAAGCATCTCAAGGTCCTGGAGTGGCCTAGCCAGTCTCCAGACCTGAACCCAATAGAAAATCTTTGGAGGGAGCTGAAAGTCCGTATTGCACAGCGACAGCCCCGAAACCTGAAGGATCTGGAGAAGATCTGTAGGGAGGAGTGGGCCAAAATCCCTGCTGCAGTGTGTGCAAACCTAGTCAAGAACTACAGGAAACGTATGATCTCTGTAATTGCAAACAAAGGTTTCTGTACCAAATATTAAGTTCTGCTTTTCTGATGTATCAAATACTTATGTCATGCAATAAAATGCAAATTAATTACTTAAAAATCATACAATGTGATTTTCTGGATTTTTGTTTTAGATTCCGTCTCTCATAGTTGAAGTGTACCTATGATAAAAATTACAGACCTCTACATGCTTTGTAAGTAGGAAAACCTGCAAAATCGGCAGTGTATCAAATACTTGTTCTCCCCACTGTATATAGGATATATCTACAGTGGAGCAACAAAGTATTTAGTCAGCCACCAATTGTGCAAGTTCTCCCACTTAAAAAGACGAGAGAGGCCTGTAATTGTCACGTTCCTGACCTTATTTCCTTTGTTTTGTCTTTGTTTAGTTGGTCAGTACGTGAGCTGGGTGGGCATTCTATGTTATGTGTTTCTATGTTGGGTTCATTGTTATTAGCCTGATATGGTTCTCAATCAGGGGCAGGTGTTTTACGTTTCCTCTGATTGAGAAACATATTAAGGTAGGCTGTTCTCACTGTTTGTTAGTGGGTGACTGTGTCAGTGTTTGTGCCACACGGGACTGTTTTCGTTCGTTCGTTCATTCGTGTGTTCTTTCCTGTTCGTGCGTTCTTGTTTTATGTTCTCAGGTACAGGTCTGTTCACGTCGTTTATTGTTTTGTGGTTTGTTTAAGAGTTTTTCCGTCTTCGTCTTTCTTAAATAAACAGATATGTATTCAACCCACGCTGCGTTTTGGTCCGATCCATGCTCCTCTTCAGACGAGGAGAAAGACGAGCGTTACAGTAATTTTTATCATAGGTACACTTCAACTATGACAGACAAAATGTGGGAAAAAATTCCAGAAAATCACATTGTAGGATTTTTTATGAATTTATTTGCAAATTATGGTGGAAAATAAGTATTTGGTCACCTACAAAAGTTTATCTCAATACTTTGTTATATACCCTTTATTGGCAATGACAGAGGTCAAACGTTTTCTGTATGTCTTCACAAGGTTTTCACACACTGTTGCTGGTATTTTGGCACATTCCTCCATGCAGATCTCCTCTAGAGCAGTGATGTTTTGGGGCTGTTGCTGGGCAACACGGACTTTCACCTCCCTCCAAGGATTTTCAATGGGCTTGAGATCTGGAGACTGGCTAGGCCACTCCAGGACCTTGAAATGCTTCTTACGAAGCCACTCCTCCGTTGCCCGGGCGGTGTGTTTGCGATCATTGTCATGCTGAAAGACCCAGCCATGTTTCATCTTCAATGCCCTTGCTGATGGAAGGAGGTTTTCACTCAAAATCTCACAATACATGGCCCCATTCATTCTTTCCTTTACACGGATCAGTCGTCCTGGTCCCTTTGCAGAAAAACAGCCCAAAAGCATGATGTTTCCACCCCCATGCTTCACAGTAGGTATGGTGTTCTTTGAATGCAACTCAGCATTCTTTGTCCTCCAAACACGACGAGTTGAGTTTTTACCAAAAAGTTCTATTTTAGTTTCATCTGACCATATGACATTCTCCCAATCTTCTTCTGGTTGGAGTGTGACTGTTTGAGGTTGTGGACAGGTGTCTTTTATACTGATAACAAGTTCAAACAGGTGCCATTAATACAGGTAACGCGTGGAGGACAGAGGAGCCTCTTAAAGAAGAAGTTACAGGTCTGTGAGAGCCAGAAATCTTGCTTGTTTGTAGGTAACCAAATACTTATTTTCCACCATAATTTGCAAATTAATTAATAAAAAATCCTACAATGTGATTTTCTGGATTTTTTTTGCTCATTTTGTTACAGGCCTCTCTCATCTTTTTAAGTGGGAGAACTTGCACAATTGGTGGCTGACTAAATACTTTTTTGCCCCACTGTATATATGGCCTCTAGATTATTGATATAGCCTATATATATAGATACATGCTATTGATATAGATATAGGCTGTAGATACATATATATAACCTATAGCCAATAGATATACAGTACTGTGCAAAGGTTTTAGGCAGGTGTGAAAAAATGCTGTAAAGTAAGAATGCTTTCACCTGCTACCTTTTCAAAAATAGACATGTTAATAGATTATATTAATCAATTATAAAAATGCAAAGTGAGTGAACAGAGAAAAAAATCTATTGAAAAATCTACATCGAATCAATATTTGTTGTGACCACCCATTGCATCAAATACAGCATACAATTATTTTAGGTATACTTGCCCACAGTTTTTGAAGGAACTCGGCAGGTAGGTTGGCCCAAACATCTTGGAGTACTAACCACAGTTCTTCTGTGGATTTAGGCAGCCTCGGGTGCTTCTCTCTCTTCATCTTCAGACATACTCCATGATGTTGAGATCAAGGCTCATTGGGGGCCATACAATCACTTCCAGGACTCCTTGTTCTTCATTACGCTGAATGTAGTTCTTAATTACTTTCGCTGTATGTTTGGGGGTCGTTGTCATGTTGCAGAATACATTTGGGGCCAATCAGATACCTCCCTGACGGTATTGCGTGATGGATGAGTATCTGTCTGTACTTCTCATCATTGAGGAGACCATTCATTCTGACCTGTACTGCTCTCCAGGCCTTGGGCGAACAAACTGCCTTCCGCTGCAAATATTTCTAAATTTTGACTCATCAGTCTAGAGCACCTGCTGCACCCAAGTTCCTGGGTTTTCGTGCATAGCTGAGTCGCTTGGCCTTGTTTCCACGTCGGAGGTACGGATTTTTGGCCCCAGGTCTTCCATGAAGGTCACTTCTGACCAGACTTCTCCGGACAGTAGATGGGTGTACCAGGGTCCCACTCTTTTCTGCCAATTCTGAGCTGATGGCACTGCTGGACATCTTCCGATTGAGACGGGAAGTAAGCATGATGGTGTCTTTCATCTGCTGCAGTAAGTTTCCTTGGCCAACCACTGCGTCTACGGTCCTCAACGTTGCCCGTTTCTTTGTGCTTCTTTAAAAGAGCTTGGACAGCACATCTGGAAAACCCCTGTCTGCCTTGAAATGTCTGCCTGGGAGAGACCTTGCTGATGCAGTATAACTACCGTGTGTCTTGTTGCTGTGCTCAGTCTTGCTGTGGTGTATGACCTTTAACAGTAAACTGTCTTCAGCAACCTCACCTTGTTAGCAGAGTTTGGCTGTTTCCTCACCCAGTTTTATTCCTCCTACACTGCTGTTTCTGTTTCAGTTAATGACTGTGTTTCAATCTACATATTGAAATGATGAAAATTAGCACCTTTTTGGCATAATTGTTTAATCATACACCTGACTATATGCCTACAAAATCCCTGACTTTGTGCAAGTGTAACTAGAAGAATGTATGCTGTTTTGAAGGCAAAGGCTGGTCACACCAAATATGGTTTTGATGTAGATTTTTATTCTGTTCACTCACTTTGCATTTTGTTAATTGATAAATATGATCTATTATCATGTCTATTTCTGAAATCATTCTTACTTTACAGCATTCTTTTCACACCTGCCTTTTGCACTGTACTGTGTAGCCTATGTATCTATATAGCCAATATATATGGCCTATAGATATAGATATAACCTACAGATATGCAATGCATTCTGAAAGAATTCAGATCTCTCAACTTTTGTAACACATAATTACAGTAAAAATGAGTTCCAAATGGCACTCTATTCCGTACACAGTGAACAACTTTTTGACCAGAGTTCTATAGGTCCCGGTCTAAAAGTGGTGCACTTTAATTAAAGGGAGCAGGGTGCCGTTTGGAACACAACCCCAGGAGAAAGAAAGGGCCTCGTCATGCCTCGCTATGACAGGACTAAAGCGTTAATGAATATATGGAGCGCCGAGCACTCAACATTTCTCTGATTCTTTAATTGAACATTTCATTTCAGCCAGAAGAAATGGAAAAGGTCAGAGGAGAGGAGAGCAGGGGAGAGGAGAGGAGAGGAGAGGAGAGGAGAGGAGAGGAGAGGAGAGGAGAGGAGAGGAGAGGAGAGGAGAGGAGAGGAGAGGAGAGGAGAGGAGAGGAGAGGAGATAAATTAATAGAGAGAGACAGACAGACAGACAGAAAGACAGATATACAGACAGAAGGAGAGAGAGCAGAACATGCTGCTTTGATGGCCATTGTAAATAATTTTTAAATGTCCTCTATTTCTGTATGTTATTTGTTATCAAGGCTTTCTACTTTCAGAGACGTTGAAGGTTCTCTGCTTTGAGACGCGGGGATGTTTATTCCCTCGTCTCTACACCGATTCTTCTCCGCGTTCGTTTGATATACAGATTTCTATATCTGTAAAGAAATATTCTGTCTGTGTTTGTGTGTGTGTGTGCATGTGTGTGTGTGAGTTCATACGGTTGTGAGTGTGTGCGCTCTGTGTATGATTCTATGCTATATGACTATGCTGCTGACAGAGGGAAATCAATTGGTGGAAAACAAAATCACTCTAAGATGATAGGAATGTCTTTACTAATTGATATCTTCCCTGAAAGCCCAGAGTTAAGGTTACTACAAGCTTCTCTCCGCTATCACGGAAGATATCAACTAGTAAAATACATTCATATTGTCTTAGATCTACAGTCAGATCTACAGTCAGATCTACAGTCAGATCTACAGACTGATCTACAGACTGATCTACAGACTGATCTACATTTAGATCTACAGACTGATCTACAGACTGATCTACATTTAGATCTACAGACTGATCTACATTTAGATCTACAGACTGATTTATATTTAGATCTACAGACTGATCTACAGACTGATCTATATTTAGATCTACAGACTGATCTACAGACTGATCTACAGACTGATTTACAGACTGATTTACAGACTGATCTACAGACTGATATACAGACTGATCTACAGACTGATCTACAGACTGATCTACAGACTGATCTACAGACTGATCTACAGACAGATCTACAGACAGATATACAGTTAGATCTACAGACTGATCTACAGACTGTTCTACAGACTGCTCTACATTTAGATCTACAGACTGATCTACAGACTGATCTACAGACTGATCTACTGATCTACAGACTGATCTACAGACTGATCTACTGATCTACAGACTGATCTACAGACTGACCTACAGACTGATCTACAATCAGACTCACAGTCAGATCGACAGTCAGATCTACAATATGGACAGATCTACAGTTAGATCTACAGTCAAATCTTATTGTGTATTTTTCCAGAACATGTGTGGTGGCCATTATACATTCCAGAGGAGCCAGACAGAATAGTGCATTCTATATGTGCTCTGGGTCATTAGACACCATTAGACATGCACCTGTCTGGGGAGTGGACGTGGCTGTTTATTTTAAAACTATTGCAATAGCTCTAAAGTTTCCATGCCCCATTGTGAAACCAAATTAGTGCAAGGAATACATGATAACGGTGGCTAAATTCCAGAGGGGAAGAGTCATAAAGAGGAGTTACTATGTCTGTGACTTAAAGACGTAACCTGTATAAAGAGTGTTGTACCAATACTGGAAAGGTAGTTGTTTTCATGAACCGGCTCGGCTTGTATTATATTGTAATAAAAGTCTATTTGAACTCCGGTGAGAAATATGACTGAAATTATCCAGGAGAGGTAAAAAGGGACCAAAGACAGGGAAAATCTACAGCTGCGGACGGGCTTCTTAAAGACTGCACAAAAAAACAAGTGGCCACTTGAAAGACGGTAAGCTGATTGCCTTATTAAATAGGTGAAAATCCTGTGTAATATTGCCTTTTCTGTTTCGAGGAAGTGAATCAGAAATTGCAAATGCTCCAGGTGACTTAGGAAGTGTGTAGGATACACCCTATAAGATTGTTTATCGTGTTGAGGAAGTGTATCGATGTTGTTAATTAAATAGTTCAAAATCCTTTATAATATTGCCTTTTCTGTGTCGAGGAAGTGAATCAGAAGAGTACTGTATAATCAGGTTGCTTAGGAAAAGTGTGAAAAGTTTATAAAAGTGAGTGTGAAAGGTTCCCTGCTGGTGTGGGATAAAAAGGTTTGCGTGAATCTCCTGATTCGTCACTCGAGTGTGATCTGACGGAGGGGACGCATCCAGTCTTGCACTAGGGGAGGTGAATGTGATTGGTACATAAATACCCATTGAAGGAATATGATACTAAAAGTTTGAGCAGTTAGGATAAATTGTAAAATACATAAACGTTACTGTAACTTAGTAAGGAATGTCAAGACGACATCAGCGATTGCCTGGTAAGGCCATTGCAAATTGCATACCGTACTGCAAGGTGGAAGAATATACAGTACATAGAAATTGGAACATTTGAAGAAAGAAAAAGAGAGAACAATTATAAAAACCTATATAATAATAACCAATAGACCGAGTGCAATAATCAGAGAAAGAAAAATAATGTGGATATAAATAGGAGAGAATAGGATGTGGTCAAAGTCTTTAGTGCTTGAACAGACCATTAAAGATTGTCAGCCCTGGATCTGTAGGGAGTAATATAAGAATACGATAAAGTGGTTTTAATGAAGTGAATAGCACAATAAAACAAAACTAGGGAGCAAAGAATAAATAGGAACACCACAGGAAAATAAGGAGAGGCTTGGAAAATAGTTATTATTTTTAATAAAACCATGGAGTCGCTGAAGGAAGCGCATGGCACGTTCTACCAATTCGGCTGGAATATGAAAGAGCCAACTGGAAAGTATTAATATTATATAATATAAATATATTATTAAATATAAATATTATAAATATAAATATTGGCAACATTTCCCTGTTAACGGAGAATTCACATCAAATGAAGAATTCAGGGAGGCAATTATGAATTGGAACAATCACGTAAAACCAGAAATCAAAAGCTCAATGTATTGATGTTTGCGTTCTATCAGCGGAATTGCACTAACCAAGCTATTTTGAGAATGTGTAAAACGGGGTACTTGGTAAAGTCATTCAGACTAGATTTTGGCCTTTCTAGGGAGTTGTTCCTAGCCACCGTGCTTCTACACCTGCATTGCTTGCTGTTTGTGGTTTTAGTGTTGGGTTTCTGTACAGCACTTTGAGATATCAGCTGATGTAAGAAGGGCTTTAATAAATACATTTGATTTGATTTGATATTTTGTTCGGATTTCAAATGACTAGTTTGGTTGTACCGGAGTGCAGAATAACTGATGAGTTTACAAATTCTCAAAGCCGGATTGAATTTTGCCGATGTCAGTAAAACGTCAGGGAAATAATGTAATTATAATTATTGCCAGCAGCACAGTTAGTCACCATCGTTTTAAACAACAAGTAAAGAGCCTAAGCCGCTCTGCGAGGTGAGTAGAATGGAGAGTGACGATGTATTCTCTTGGTTATATGTGGAAGTAGTGAGCCAACTTTAGCCAGTTAGCTTGGGTGCTTGACTGCCTTGTGGTAAAAAAATATTCGGTATTATGACTCAGAAATTTTGGATCAACCCTGTTCTTAGCAGACTTTGGGGATGAATACTCCTTGTGAGAATAAAGGACAGTGGATATTAGGAAACATATTTAAATGGGCAGAATATATGGGTGAGAAGCACGAATAATGTTTACGAATAGTCTAACTTTGTATCACGCCGCATTCAAACAATCGCTAAAGGTTTAAGATTTGGAGGTTCTATGTTGATACAATATGTAAACAATGTGGTAGAGCAGGGACACAAGGAATTATAGCTATGGTAAAGTGCTACTGGCGAAACGAGAACATATTTGGGGGTTTCGAGAACCATGCGACTCAAGAAGAAAATCCTAGTAGTTTGAAACTCTCTCAAAAAGTTTTTGTTTCGTTATTCTAAATATATTTATTGAATTGACGTAAGGGAGGAAGCGATAATAGTAAATAAAGTGACCTCCCTGTGAAAAAGTAGAATTAGGTTTGTTTTGACATATATTGAAATAAAAATTAACCTGGTAACATAAACATTAGCGTAAAGAGAGGTGTTATGGTTGAGATTGTAGCTTTCTGAGTTTAAGGGAAGATATGTTGACTTAGGGAGGTAACAAAAAGGAGTTAATCAATTGGAAAGCATGAATTTTGAATTTCGAATTTGTAATTGTTTTGATTGATTAAGAATTGGCTGATGTATTTTCTACATTTGGCGCATTACAGGTTAATCTTGGAATGGTGGATGTTTTAATGAGTGTGAAGCAGTGGTTAGTGATACAAATATAGTCATATTGATAAGGAGGGTTGATGTAAACGTAATGAGTGTTGACAGTATGTGAATGGTAATATATTATTAGTGTCTTTTTATAACACTCTAATGATGCATTATTTTAGTAATTTGAAAAGCTGAAGTTTCAATACGAGGTTATAGGATGAGTAGAGGGATTGAGCCTTGAGATTGTAAAAGAAAGATTAGCTGCTGTTGAAAGCAGTAGGGGTATGTGAAACAATACCTATGCTTGGTTTTATAGTTTTAGGTAACACCAGTGAATTTGAGCGGGAAGTTAATGTATTCTAGTAATTATAATATGTTTCTATGATGTGGAACAGTGTCCAGTAATTCAAGCAGAATTAAATAAGTATTGACTATCAAGCTGATTAGACAGCACCAACATTTTGAAGGTTCTACATTTGTTAAACAACAGTTTTGTATTTTACTGAACAAATGCAATGTTAAACTGATAGGACTACTGGAAAGGGACTCTGGGATTGTTTATTTTAAATGGGGTCGATTCCACTTCATGGAAACATTTATTATCTGATGTGTCTTGAATAGAATTCTTGTTTCCAGGACTGATGGAAGTCCAATACAGTGTGTATGTTAATTAAGGGAGACATCGGTGACCACATCTCAAACAACTTTTTATTTGATGCCTAGGATCAAATATCACCGATTTCTTCAACTGAGAAATTGACTACATTTGCTACAGGAGAAAGTATTACATTTAGAATGATTAACAGGAACAATCTAAAGGTGAAACAGATATTAAATGTGTTGATTGGACAATAGTCTATTAACAATACCAGGAAATGTGTACATGATTATGGAAGAGAGAGACCAATCATATAATACCATATGGGTGTGAATTGTTACTAAGGGTAGTACATGGTAAATAAAGCAATGAGAGGCCATTTTTGTTTGTTTTTGCCAATTGGTTTACCATATACACACACACACGCACACGCACACAAATGATGCGATAGCGGTGTGGAGTGTGGGATTTATTTTGGATGTTTGTTATTCAATTCAGTTATAAATTGGGTATACAGAAGGTTGGAAATGTTTTGAAAGGTATTTACATGGTTTCGGGAAGGTCAAAGAAGGGACGGGGAGAGAAAATATTTGAATGGTGTCGAATGTCCTGTGTACTGACTTTTCAGTGAGGCCTGATCAATCTCACTGAAAATGACAGGAAAAGGTTGGATTTAGTTATAAAATGACCGAGAAACACCAGTCTCTATTCAAAGTGTACCATTACTTTGAAATAATATTATTTCTTTAGGAAGTTATAAAGAGTTGTAATTCTAAGTTGATGAATTATTCAAATTGTTTTTGTTTTTTTAATACGTTATTTTTGAATCATGTGTTCTAAGGAAAAAGTACCAGTACCCTGGGGGTCTTTGGGTAAATATACAATTGTTCAATCTGCATATAGAAGGGAAAATATATGTTATTACGGGATGACAGTTACTTTGAACGGTTTGTAAAGTGTGCCTGTTCACTCATCCCTGCTTTCCTGCACCTGACTTCAGTTAAAACCTCTTAGCGCTAGGGGTCAGATTTTTTTTATTTTTTTTTAAATAACGTGCCCAATGTAAACGGACATTTTCTCTGGCCCAGATTGTAGAATATGCATACAATTTACATATTAGGATAGAAAACACTCCAAAGTTTCCAAAACTGTCAAAATATTGTCTGTGAGCATAACAATACTTATTCTGCAAGCGAAAGCCTGAGAAAATGTAACCCGGAAGTGATATTCATAAAAAAAAAACGGTGTTTCTTGGTCCGTCTAACATCCATTTAAAGGAGTATCAACCAGATTCCTTTTCCAACGGCTTTCTCAGGCTGTGACCAGGCTTTAGACATAGTTTCAGGCTTTTATTTTGAAAAATGAACGAGTTTTTTCAAAACTAGTCAAGTGTTCTCCGAATAGTTCCTGCGCGCGCGAAAGGAGCTCACCATTTTCCGTTTGTCTCTTACTGAATAGGTAATGATCCGGTTGAAATATTATCGATTATGTTTGTTAAAGACAACCTGAGGATTGATTGTAAAAAACATTTGACATGTTTCTACGACCATTACGGATACTTTTTGGAATTTGTCGAAAGGAACATGGCTTTGATTTTCTGAGCATAATGCACAACCCAAATGCATAATGCACAACCCAAATGTGATAAAAGTAATATTTATTAAACAAAAATAACATTTGTTGTGTAACTGGGAGTCTCGTGAGTGGAAACATCCGAAGATTATCAAAGGTAAGCGATACATTTCATTGCTTTTCTGACTTTCGTGACCAAGCTAACCAAGCGAATATAAGGCTAGCTTGTTGTAGCATTGAAAGCTACACTCACAAAAGCTTGGATTTCTTTCGCTGTAAAGTATATTTTCAAAATCTGACACGATAGGTGGATTAACAACAAGCTAAGCTGTGTTTTGGTATATTTCACTTGTGATTGCATGATTATAAATATTTTTAGTAATATTTTTGCATTTGGCGCCCTGCAATTCTAGCGGTTGTGTAGGAAAGTGATCCCGTAAAAGGGATCCGTAGCTGAGAGAAGTTAACCAGTTGCGCACACTGTTGACATCGTCCGAGAGGTCGCCAGTAGAATAAGGGAGTTATCATGGAAGGTGATGTCAGATCGTGTCTTGATGCATGGTAGGGATATTTTAACCACAAACAATGTGTGTGAACCGCAAAACCCTACCTAACCGGCTGAAGAGACAAATGCACGCATCGTAACAGTGAATTTTAACACTTCTATCTGTGTCCGTTGGGAAGTTGACCTGTGAACAATATCTGAAATAGACACGCTGGAATGATATGTGCCGGGAGAAAAAGGGGAAATGGGGTCTATACACTACAAACAGTTTAGACTAAGGATGCGTTGTGAAACGGATCTTTCATTACTAGGCCACTTGTGACAGGAAAACAGGGACTAAGGGAGGTTGAATTGAGAAGAGTTATTAACGACAATAAAAGGTTCTGTTTACAAATATACATTCTATCCGGGATGCTGTGTGCCAAGTTGAGAAGCAGGACTTCAAGTCATCGTCTCAAAGTAAGGACTGTCATTCTGAATTGGATCATTTCTATTATGTTGTAGTTTTGATTCGGATACAAAGAGATTTGCTTTCGAACGGTGAGGACTCTGCTCAAATTTATTAGGCTGGGGGAGGCTCCACAAACATTATTTCTATGTGTCCTCCGACAGGGAGGTTGTTAGAGTACTCACTGCATGATAGCTCGGAGTAACCATGACGTTTTTTGTTCTCTTTTTTTTACAATATATTCAGACTTTTAATGTTGGTCGCATCCATGGCTGATGTGCAGTTATATATATATATTTTTTTTATCTCTCTTTTCTTGTTTAGTCAATTTGTAGGGGGCAGAGATAATCAAGGCCATGGGCTGAATTCTGGAGATTGAGTGTTGGTCTGGTCCAAAAACAGTACTCCTTACTGCACCTAGAGAGGTAAATATCGTCATGTCTCTTCTCTGTGGGTGCATAGTTCTAAGGAGAAGTAAGGTCCAGCTGCACAATGGGTGAGCTTGGAGACACCATGACAGCGGAAGCAGAGCTAAAGAAAAAGAGTAAGAGACTAGATTCCACTGTAGACATACATGCAGATGGGTTGGGTATTAACATAATTGTTGGGTTAGCTGTTTTATTGCTTAACTTATTTTGGACAGGGGGGCAGTATTGAGTAGCTTGGATAAAAAGGTGCCCAGAGTAAACTGCCTGCTACTCTGTCCTAAAAGCTAGAATATGCATATAATTAGTAGATTTGGATAAAAATCACTCTGAAGTTTCTAAAACAGTTTGAATGATGTCTGTGAGTATAACAGAACTCATATGGCAGGCAAAAACCCGAGAAAAAATCCAACCAGGAAGTGGGAAATCTGAGTTTTGTAGTGTTTCAACTCTTTCCCTATCCAATATACAGTGGAAATGGGGTCATATTGCACTTCCTAAGGCTTCCACCATATGTCAATAGTCTTTAGAACCTTGTTTGATGCTTCTGCTATAAAAGAGGGGGGAATGAGAGGAGATTGAGTCAGAGGTCTGGCAGAGAGCCACGAGCTGGTCAAGCGCATTCACATGAGAGGTAGCTTGCGTTCCATTGCATTTCTGAAGACAAAGGAATTCTCCGGTTGGAACATTATTGAAGATTTATGGCAAGAACATCCTAAAGATTGATTCTATACTTAGTTTGACATGTTTATACGAACTGTAATATGACTTTTCATCTGAACTTTCGCCTGGACCTGCCAGCGCGTTGTCTGTTTGGATTGTGTACTAAACGCACAAACAAAAGGAGGTGTTTGGACATAAATGATGGACTTTATCGAACAAATCAAACATTTATTGTGGAACTGGGATTCCTGGGAGTGCCTTCTAATGAAGATCATCAAAGGTAAGTGAATATTTATAATGCTATTTATGACTTTGTTGACTCCACAACATGGCGGATATCTCTTTGGCTTGTTTGGGCTCTGAGCGCTGTACTCAGATTATTGCATGGTGTGCTTTTTCGGTAAAGTATTTTTTGAAATCTGACACAGCGGTTGCATTAAGGAGAAGTTTATCTAAAGTTCCATGCATAACACATGTATTTTCCTCAACATTTATAATGAGTATTTCTGTAAATCGATGTGGTTGGTTCTCTGCAAAATCACCAGATGCTTTGGAAGCAAAACATTACTGAACGTAACGCGCCAATGTAAACTGAGATTTTTGGATATAAATATGAACTTTATCGAACAAAACATACATGTATTGTGTAACATGAAGTCCTATGAGTGTCATCTGATGAAGATCATCAAAGTGTAGTGATTCATTTTATCTCTATTTATGCTTTTTGTTACTCTTCTCTTTGGCTGGAAAAATGGCTGTGTTTTTCTGTGACTTGGCTCTGACCTAACATAATCGTTTGGTGTGCTTTCGTCATAAAGCCTTTTTGATATCTGAAACATTGGCTGGATTCACAACAAGTGTAGCTTTAATTTGGTGTATTGCTTGTGTGATTTCATGAAAGTAACATTTTTATAGTAATTTATTTGAATCTGACTGACACGCTAGCGTCCCACATATCCTAGAGAGGTTTAATGCATCATTGGGGAGGCAGGTAGCTTAGAGATTAGGGCGTTGGACTAGTAACCGGAAGGTTGCAAGATCGAATCCCCGAGCTGACAAGGTAATAATCTGTCGTTCTGCACCTGAACAAGGCAGTTAACCCACTGTTCCTAGGCTGTCATTGAAAATAAGAATTTGTTCTTAACTGACTTGCAGAGTTAAATAAAGATATATAAAAATACGAAAGAGGATAGATGTTGGGGTATTTGTACTGTAAACAACATGTTGAAGGCATCAGTGTGAAAGTATACACCGTGCTGAGTTACCTAAAGAGGAAGTAGCATTGATTAGGGATATGCACTTTCCTATCAGGTGATGTGGCAATAAAGGGGATGGGGAACAAAGTGAAAATGACATGGGTTGGGAACATCTCTTGGAACTTAGGGCCAGGAAAGGGGAAGACTGGGTGAAAGCATGAGGAGGCTTTTTAGGGACTTTATTTTTTGTGGAATCCAGCAGAAAAGTATCCTGGAGGCATAGATTCAGGTGAAGAGAGAGTGGGAATTGCTTACCACATTGTTAATACTGTTATGCTTTGTGTTTTTCGTTGCTTTCCAAGTCTTGTGCTTTCACTCTCTTAGGAACCAGAAGGAGAAAGTGGAGGTGTGATGAGATATGGAAATAAGAATGTGTATGGTGTAATCATAGAACAGACGCCAATGGTAAGAAATGCATGCGTATGCTTTTACACTGTATGTTGAAGGATGCTTGGCTTGAGGAGGGATCTTATACTTCTTTCTAGCTCTATGAGGGGATATGTTTGGTCCTGCCTCCTCCGTACGAATAGGAAAGAGGGGTGAGGTGCTTCCCTTCTCACTTGTACCCGGGTTGAGTTTTGAGGTGTGTGGATTTTTAGCCCCAGAGGAGGGATATATTGAGAATTTTCCAGAACATATGTGGCAATTATTTATTTCAGAAGGAGCCAGCAAAACTAGTGCTCTCTATATGTGTTCTGGGTCATTAGACACCATTTTAGACATGCACCTGTCTGGGGGTTGGACACGACTGGTTATTCCTGTAACTGTGCTATCGCCTGATACGTACTGTTGCTATGGTTACACCTCTTGGGTCTTTTCCAGAACATGGGTGTTCCTTTCAGAGGAGTTAGCAGGATGACATGTCTTGTTATTTCAGTAAAGTGCCAAGGACTGTTGCTATGGTCCTACAATCATGAACCTGTCTTAAGGTGAGTGCATGTCTGCATTTTTGAACTAATGGTGTGACTCTACAGTTTCCATGCCCTAATATGAAACCAAACTAAACTTAGTGCAAGGCAATAAGATAACGGTGGCTAAATGCCAGAGGGGATGAGCCATTAAGAGGAGTTACTATGGGTGTGATGTAAGGTGGGAAAATGTATAAGTACAGTATATACCAAGACTGGCAAGGAGTTGCTTCATGAACCAGCTCGGCTTTTATCATGCTGTAAAAAAAGAATATTTGAAGACACAGGCTCCGTTATTTGAGAAATATGTTTGACTGAATATTTCCACTAAAATCTACAGACAGATCTACAGACTGATCTACAGACTGATCTACAGACTGATCTACAGACTGATCTACAGACTGATCTACAGACAGTCAGGTCTACAGACGGATCTACAGACAGATCTACAGACAGATCTACAGACTGATCTACAGACTGATCTACAGACTGATCTACAGACAGATCAACAGACAGGTCTACAGACTGATCTACAGACTGATCTACAGACATATCAACAGACTGATCTACAGACTGGTCTACAGACTACAGACGGATCTACAGACGGATCTACAGACAGATCTACAGACTGATCTACAGACTGATCTACAGACTGATCTACAGACTGATCTACAGACTGATCTACAGACTGATCTACAGACTGATCTACAGACAGATCTACAGACTGATCTACAGACTGATCTACAGACAGATCTACAGACAGATCTACAGACTGATCTACAGACTGATCTACAGACAGATCAACAGTCAGATCTACAGCATTGACAGATTTACTGTCTCTGTCTCTATCTCTCTCTCTTTCGCTAACTTTGTCTCTCTCTCTCTCTCTCTCTCTCTCTCTCTCTCTCTCTCTCTCTCTCTCTCTCTCTCGCTGTCTCTCTTTCTCTCACTCTGTCTGTGTCTCGCAATGCTGTCTCCTGTTCTGTTCCGCTCCCGTGCTACTCTCCTCGCCCGATGCACTGCACACCTCCCGAAATGCTGCACAACAGTGTTTACACCAGCCAGCCATCTGTCTACAGAGAGCAGAGTTGCTAGCTCCTTATCCACTAGATATTAAATTACACATTTAAAGCTAGAGTCCTTCATTGAAACAATAGCAAAGCGCTCAACCCACCTCAGTTTTGGAGAAATTTAACCACTCTCAAATTCAGAGACAGAGCCATGGATGCAAGAACTAAGCATCCATGATATCAACATTGTAGGTTTAACCTTTTTTTTTTTTGTTTACATTTACATTGTTGACAAAAATTGTAGTATCTTGGGTTCTGATGGGGAACAACAGAAGGAACTAAAATCATGAGGCATTTATAAGTTATATTGTTCAACGATTCAGTGGGTATACTGTATATCAGTAATTTACAAGTCCAAAAATGGATGAGGATTCTAGCTTTAATCCTTTACAACACAACACAAGCCTCTTCAGCCTCCCACAATAAACAGTCATTAAACCTTTACAATGAATTAAGAACGGTTGGAAGGAGGGATGGAGGGAGGGAGAAACCTGTAGATGAACAAACTGCATAGCAGCAGGACGAGAGAGATCCACACAGTAGCACGAGGAGAGAGGACAACTCAAGGCAACCTATATAGGAGCATTCCCCGGAACATACAGACTAATACCATCACCTATATAGGAGCATTCCCCGGAACATACAGACTAATACCATCACCTATATAGGAGCATTCCCCGGAACATACAGACTAATACCATCACCTATATAGGAGCATTCCCCGGAACATACAGACTAATACCATCACCTATATAGGAGCATTCCCCGGAACATACAGACTAATACCATCACCTATATAGGAGCATTCCCCGGAACATACAGACTAATACCATCACCTATAGAGGAGCATTCCCCGGAACATACAGACTAATACCATCACCTATATAGGAGCATTCCCCGGAACATACAGACTAATACCATCACCTATATAGGAGCATTCCCCGGAACATACAGACTAATACCATCACCTATATAGGAGCATTCCCCGGAACATACAGACTAATACCATCACCTATATAGGAGCATTCCCCGGAACATACAGACTAATACCATCACCTACAGTGGGGAGAACAAGTATTTGATACACTGCTGATTTTGCAGGTTTTCCTACTTACAAAGCATGTAGAGGTCTGTAATTTTTATCATAGGTACACTTCAACTGTGAGAGACGGAATCTAAAACAAAAATCCAGAAAATCACATTGTATGATTTTTAAGTAATTAATTTGCATTTTATTGCATGACATAAGTATTTGATACATCAGAAAAGCAGAACTTAATATTTGGTACAGAAACCTTTGTTTGCAATTACAGAGATCATACGTTTCCTGTAGTTCTTGACCAGGTTTGCACACACTGCAGCATTGATTTTGGCCCACTCCTCCATACAGACCTTCTCCAGATCCTTCAGGTTTCGGGGCTGTCGCTGGGCAATACGGACTTTTAGCTCCCTCCAAAGATTTTCTATTGGGTTCAGGTCTGGAGACTGGCTAGGCCACTCCAGGACCTTGAGATGCTTCTTACGAAGCCAATCCTTAGTTGCTCTGGCTGTGTGTTTCAGGTCGTTGACATGCTGGAAGACCCAGCCACGACCCATCTTCAATGCTCTTACTGAGGGAAAGAGGTTGTTGGCCAAGATCTCGCGATACATGGCCCCATCCATCCTCCCCTCAATACGGTGCAGTAGTCCTGTCCCGGTTGCAGAAAAGCATCCCCAAAGAATGATGTTTCCACCTCCATGCTTCACGGTTGGGATGGTGTTCTTGGGGTTGTACTCATCCTTCTTCTTCCTCCAAACACGGCGAGTGGAGTTTAGACCAAAAAGCTCTATTTTTGTCTCATCAGACCACATGACCTTCTTCCATTCCTCCTCTGGATCATCCAGATGGTCATTGACAAACTTCAGACGGGCCTGGACATGCGCTGGCTTGAGCAGGGGGACCATGCGTGCTCTGCAGGATTTTAATCCATGACGGCGTAGTGTGTTACTAATGGTTTTCTTTGAGACTGTGGTCCCAGCTCTCTTCAGGTCATTGACCAAGTCCTGCCGTGTAGTTCTGGGCTGATCCCTCACCTTCCTCATGATCATTGATGCCCCACGAGGTGAGATCTTGCATGGAGCCCCAGACCAAGGGTGATTGACCGTCATCTTGAACTTCTTCCATTTTCTAATATCTGCGCCAACAGTTGTTGCCTTCTCACCAAGCTGCTTGCCTATTGTCCTGTAGCCCATCCCAGCCTTGTGCAGGTCTACAATTTTATCCCTGATGTCCTTACACAGCTCTCTGGTCTTGGCCATTGTGGAGAGGTTGGAGTCTGTTTGATTGAGTGTGTGGACAGGTGTCTTTTATACAGGTAACGAGTTCAAACAGGTGCAGTTAATACAGGTAATGAGTGGAGAACAGGAGGACTTCTTAAAGAAAAACTAACAGGTCTGTGAGAGCTGGAATTCTTACTGGTTGGTAGGTGATCAAATACTTATGTCATGCAATAAAATGCAAATTAATTACTTAAAAATCATACACTGTGATTTTCTGGATTTTTGTTTTAGATTCCGTCTCTCACAGTTGAAGTGTACCTATGATAAAAATTACAGACCTGTACATGCTTTGTAAGTAGGAAAACCTGCAAAATCGGCAGTGTATCAAATACTTGTTCTCCCCACTGTATATAGGAGCATTCCCCGGAACATACAGACTAATACCATCACCTATATAGGAGCATTCCCCGGAACATACAGATTACTACCAGCCCCCATACTGGAGCATTCCCCGGAACATACAGACTAATACCCTCACCCATACTGGAGCATTCCCCGGAACATACAGACTAATACCCTCACCCATACTGGAGCCATCCCAGTACATACAGATTAATACCAGCCTTCATACTGGGGCCATCCCAGTAGATACAGATTAAAACCTGCCCTCATACTGGGGCCATCCCAGTACATACAGATTACTACCAGCCCCTATACTGGGGCCATCCCAGTACATACAGATTACTACCAGCCCCCATACTGGGGCCATCCCAGTACATACAGATTAATACCAGCCCTCATACTGGGGCCATCCCAGTACATACAGATTAATACCAGCCCTCATACTGGGGCCATCCCAGTAGATACAGATTAATACCAGCCCTCATACTGGGGCCATCCCAGTAGATACAGATTAATACCAGCCCTCATACTGAGGGGAGAGAAGGAAGGGGATATGTATGGGTTCAGAGAACACACGCTATAATAACCAGGGGAAATGACCACCTGAGATGAACAGAAGATTGCAGAAGTTACTACTAATGTCTGTTTTTCTAGACAACAACAAAACAATACAGCCAGCATGTGTCCTTAATTGACACCCTATTACCCATATAGTGCACTACGTTTTGACCGCAGCCTATAGGGATCTGGTCAAAAGTAGTGCACTAAGCATATAAATCCGGTACTTTTTGAGACACAGCCCAAGACAATACAATCATATCAGTGGGTAATGGCTCTGTTTAGAATCCCTAAACAGTTCTTTATGAGAGTCGTAGATCATTGTAAAAAAAAAATGAACCAACTAGACAACACAACACACACAGCTAGCTGTAAAAGAGAGGAAGAAAGAAATGAATTGACAATCTGAAATATTTTAAAAGTATATTAAATTGTGATATACTCCCCACTGAGAGTCAATGACTACATCATTAAATGGTTTATCTTCCTGTGTGTGTTTGCTTTATAGACTGTATTTTTGTTCAAAGAATGTTTAAAATATTTTATCAATATAATTTGGTTGTTGGGAGGTGGGGGTAGTGGGGGGGGGGGGGGGTTATTCTAGGTTATACGATCATAACTAACATGTATAATGGTGGGGGTAGTGGAGGGGGGGGGTTATTCCAGGTTATACCATCATAACTAACATGTATAATGGTGGGGGTAGTGGGGGGGGGGTTATTCCAGGTTAAACCATCATAACTAACATGTATAATGGTGGGGGTAGTGGGGGGGGGGGGGGGGTTATTCCAGGTTATACGATCATAACTAACATGTATAATGGTGGGGTTAGTGGAGGGGGGGGGGGGGGGGTTATTCCAGGTTATACCATCATAACTAACATGTATAATGGTGGGGGTAGTGGGGGGGGGGGGGTTATTCCAGATTATACCATCGTAACTAACATGTATAATGGTGGGGGTAGTGGAGGGGGGGGGGTTATTCCAGGTTATACCATCATAACTAACATGTATAATGGTGGGGGTAGTGGGAGGGGGGGGGGGTATTCCAGGTTATACCATCATAACTAACATGTATAATGGTGGGGGTAGTGGGGGGGGGGGTTATTCCAGGTTATACCATCATAACTAACATGTATAATGGTGGGGGTAGTGGGGGGGGAGGGGGGTTATTCCAGGTTATACCATCATAACTAACATGTATAATGGTGGGGGTAGTGGGGGGGGTTATTCCAGGTTATACCATCATAACTAACATGTATAATGGTGGGGGTAGTGGAGGGGGGGGTTATTCCAGGTTATACCATCATAACTAACATGTATAATGGTGGGGGTAGTGGAGGGGGGGGGGGGGGGTTATTCCAGGTTATACCATCATAACTAACATGTATAATGGTGGGGGTAGTGGGGGGGGTTATTCCAGGTTATACCATCATAACTAACATGTATAATGGTGGGGGTAGTGGGGGGGGGGGATTATTCCAGGTTATACCATCATAACTAACATGTATAATGGTGGGGGTAGTGGAGGGGGGGGGGGTTATTCCAGGTTATACCATCATAACTAACATGTATAATGGTGGGGGTAGTGGAGGGGGGGGGGTTATTCCAGGTTATACCGTCATGGAACACAAACCATGGAAGAACACTAACTCATTCTTCTATTAATTTTTTGAGGGTCATCACTTTAAAATCATTGGGGTCAGCCAATAATATGGATTTAATTAGACCATTAAAAACAGATAAACTGGAGGACGCCAGTCTTGGCGCTGCATCCCCAAAGGGACCCTAATCCCTATGTAGCGTACTACTTTTAACCAGAGAAGGGTACCATTTGGGAGACGTCGTGTAGGTTGGAGGACGCCAGGTGTGTGGGGGGGGGCAGGCTGAAAACTAATACAAGAGGTACTAATAACTTATAGCTTATCTTCCCAATGAACCTCGCTGTGGGATAGTTTTTTGCATAGCAACCTGCTCGAAAGGCGAGATCACAACTACAGGAGGAAGGAGTTTATCATAATGCTGATTTTCCATATAGCCCACCAATAACATATTACATTTCCCCTCCAACTGTTCTCACCTCTCACTTATAGTGCTCATTGATCTGGGTACCTGTTGATTTGGTCTCATTGATCTGAATACCTGTTGATTTGGCCTCATTGATCTGGGTACCTGTTGATTTGGTCTCATTGATCTGGATACCTGTTGATTTGGTCTCATTGATCTGGATACCTGTTGATTTGGTCTCGTTGATCTGGGTACCTGTTGATTTGGCCTCATTGATCTGGATACCTGTTGATTTGGTCTCATTGATCTGGATACCTGTTGATTTGGCCTCATTGATCTGGGTACCTGTTGATTTGGCCTCATTGATCTGGATACCTGTTGATTTGGTCTCATTGATCTGGATACCTGTTGATTTGGTCTCATTGATCTGGATACCTCTTGATTTGGTCTCGTTGATCTAGATACCTGTTGATTTGGTCTCATTGATCTGGATACCTGTTGATTTGGTCTCATTGATCTGGATACCTGTTGATTTGGCCTCATTGATCTGAATACCTGTTGATTTGGCCTCATTGATCTGGGTACCTGTTGATTTGGTCTCATTGATCTGGATACCTGTTGAGCACACATTTGTTTACATCCCTGTAAGTGAACATTTCTCCGTTGCAAAGATAATCGATCCACCTGACAGGTGTGGCATATTAAGAAGCTAATAAAACAGCATGATCATTACACAGGTGCAACTTGTGCTGGGGATAATAAAAGGCCACTGTAAAATGTGCAGTTTTGTCACAAAATACAATTCCACAGATGTCTAAAGTTTTGAGGGTGTATGTAATTTGCATGCTGACTGCAGGATTGTCCAACAAACCTGTTGCCAGATAATTAGATTTCTCTACCATAACAATTTGGCAGTAGGTCCAACCGGCCTCACAACCACTGACCACATGTCTGGTGTTGTGTGGGTGAGCGATTTCCTGATATCAATGTTGTGAACAGAGTGCCCCATGGTTGCGGTGGTATGAGCAGGCATACTCTACGGACAACAAATACAATTGCATTTTATCAATGGCAATTTGAATACACAGAGATATCGTGATAAGAACCCGAGGCCCATTGCCGTGCCATTCATCGGCCTCCATCACCTCATGTTTCAGCATGATAATACATGGCCCCATGTCACAAGAATCTGCAGAATTCCTTCAAACTGAAAATGCCCCAGTTCTTCCATGGCCTGTATACTCACCAGATATGTCACCCATTGAACATGTTTTTGGATTCTCTGGATCAACGTGTACAACAGTGTGTTCCAGTTTCCCGGCAATATCCAACAACTTCACACTGCCATTGAAGAGGAGCGGGACAACATTCCACAGGACACAATCAACAGCTTGATCTACGTTATGCAAAGGAGATCTATCGCGCTGCATGACGCAAATTGTGGTTTTCTGATCCACACCCCTTTCACATTTTCTTTTAAGGCATCTGTGACCAACCAATGCATATCTGTATTCCCAGTTATGTGAAATCCATAGATTATGGCCTAATTTATTTATTTAAATTGATAGTAATATCTTAGAAACTGTATCATGTTGCGTTCCTTTTTCCGTTGAGTATAAATAGATGTTTTCCATATTGTAGCAACAATGCTAAAGCCAGGGTATTATATTACTTTATTAATATATTATAATATATTATATTATATATTATTATATTATTATATTATATATTATAATAATATATTATTATTATTAGTATTATTATATTATTATATTATTATATTATATATTATAATAATATATTATTATTATTATTATTATATTATTATATTATTATATTATATATTATAATAATATATTATTATTATTATTATTATTATATTATTATATTATTATTATACTTATCTTTCATAGGACTGCATCCAAAATGGAACCCTATTCTCAAATCAAATCAAATGTTAGCTAGCTAAAATTGAACCTGGTTGGCTAGCTACCTGCAGATTCATGCAGGGTAATAACGTCATGAGTTGTGATTATGGTTCACTGTTTACCTAACTAGCTAGCTAATGTTAGCTGGCTGGCTCGCTAGCTGACGTTACATGTATTACCTTATTATTTGTATCAAATCAAATCAAATTGTATTTGTCACATACACATGGTTAGCAGATGTTATATGCAGGTGTAGCGAAATGCTTGTGCTCATAGTTCCGACAGTGCAGTAATATCTAAAAAGTTCTCTTACAATTCCACAACAACTACCTAATACACACACATCTAAGTAAAGGCATGGAATAAGAATATATACATATAAATATATGGATGAGCGATGAGAGAGTGGCGTAGGCAAGATGCAATAGACGGTATAAAATACGATATATACATATGAGATGAGTAATGCAGATATGTAAACACCATTGTTAAAGTGGCATTAATAAAGTGACTAGTGATCAACAATTTCAAGTCTGTGTGTAGGCAGTAGCCTCTACTATGTTAGTGATGGCTGTTTAACAGTCTGATGGCCTTGGGATAGAAGCCATTTTTCAGTACTGACCTCGACTTCTGCATGGTAGCGGAGTGAACAAGCAGTGGCTCGGGTGATTGTTATCCTTGATGATCTTTTTTGACCTCCCTGTGACATCGGGTTCTATAGGTGTCCTGGAGGGCAGGTAGTTTGCCCCCGGTGAGGCGTTGTGCAAACCGCACCACCCTCTGGAAAGCACTGCGGTTGTGCGCGGTGCAGTTGCCATACAAAGCGGTGATACAGCCCGACAGGATGCTCTCAATTGTGCATCTGTAAAATATTGTGAGGGTTTTAGGTGTTATGCCAAATTTCTTCAGCCTCCTGAGGTTGAAGAGGCGCTGTTGCTTCTTCTTCACCACACTGTCTGCATGGGTGGACCATTTCAGTTTGTACATGATGTGTACGCCGAGGAACTTAAAAGTGTCCCCCTTCTCTATGTACACTACATGACCAAAAGTATGTGGACACCTGCTCGTCGAACATCTCATTCCAAAATCATGGGCTATAGTATGGAGTTAGTCCCCCCTTTGCTGCTATAACAGCCTCCACTCTTCTATGAAGGCTTTCCACGAGATGTTGGAACATTGCTGTGGGGACTTGCTTCCATTCAGCCACAAGAGCATTAGTGAGGTCGGGACACTGATGTTGGGCGATTAGGCATGGCTTGCAGTCGGCGTTCCAATCCATCCCAAAGGTCTTCGAAGGGGTTGTGATCAGGGTTCTGTGCAGGCCAGTCAAGTTATTCTACACCGATCTTGATAAACCATTTCTGTACGGACCTCGCTTTGTGCACGGGAGCAATGTCATCCTGAAACAGGAAAGGGCCTTACCCAAACTCTTGCCACAAAGTTGGTAGCACAGGCTCATCTAGAATGTCATTGTATGCTGTAGTGTTAATATTTCCCTTTACTGGAACTAAGCGGCCTAGCCCGAACCAAGAAAAACAGCCCCAGACAATTATTCTTCCTCCACCAAACTTTACAGTTGGCGGAATGCATTAGGGCAGGTAGTGTTCTCCTGGCATCCGCCCAACCCAGATTAGTCTGTCAGACTGCCAGATGGTGAAGTGTTATTCATCACTCCAGAGAACGTGTTTTTACTGGTCCAGAGTCCAATAGCGGTGAGCTTTACACCACTCCAGCCGACGTTTGGCATTGTGCATGGTGATCTTAGTTTTGTGTGCGGCTGCTCGGCCATGGAAACCCATTTCATGAAGCTCCCGAGGAACAGTTCTTGTGCTGACTGTTGCTCCCAGAGGCAGTTTGGAACTTCTTACTGAGTGTTGCAACAATTTAGTGGGTATACTCTATATCATTAAGTACAAAAAAAGTCAAAAAACGCTACGCACTTCAGCACTCGGCGGTCCAGTTCTGTGAGCTTGTGTGGCCTACCACTTTGTGGCTGATCCGTTGTTGCTTCCAGACGTTTCCACTTCACAATAACGGTATTTACAATTGACCGAGGCAGCTCTAGCAGGGAAGAGATTTGACAAACTGTTGGATTGGTGGCATCCTATGACGGTGCCACGTTGAAAGTCACTGAGCTCTCAGTAAGGCCATTCTACTGTCAATGTGTGTCTATGGAGATTGCATGGCTGTGTGCTCAATTTCATACACCTGTCAGCAACGGGTGTGGCTGAAATTGCCGAATCCACTAATTTGAAGGGGTATCCACATACTTGTATATATATAGCGTAGTTCACTACCACAGAACGCTACTTTTGACCAGAGCACTATTCGAGGGCCTGATTGGTGTCATTGAAAATGTTTATTGTTCAATATGATGAAGAACTATTGCACAGTAGTGTAATACGCTGGATACTAAATTACAGATCCCTGAAATCATAAGCTGGTACCATTCTTTATTTTCTTAGAACAGGCTCCGAAGAAAGTGCCACCCTATTCCCTATGCACAGCGTTACTTTTAATACTTCAGGATTGGTTGGTCCCCTGCGGGACTGTTGAGCTAATGTAGGCTAATGGGATTAGCATGAGGTTGTAAGTAACAAGAACATTTCCCAGTACAAAGACATATCTGATATTGGCAGAAAGCAAAAATTATTCTTAATCTAACTGCACTGTCCAATTTACAGTAACTATTACAGTGAAAGAATACCATGCTATTGTTTGAGGCGAGAGCACAGTTTTGAACACAAAACGTTATTAATAAAAAAACTAGGCACATTTGGGCAGTCTTGATACAACATTTTTAACAGAAATGCAATGGTTCATTGGATCAGACTAAAACTTTGCACATACACTGATGCCATCTAGTGGCCAATATCTAAATTGCACATGGGCTGGAATAATACCTTATTGCCTTTCTCTTACATTTCAAAGATGATGGTACAAAGAAAACACCAAAAAACGGTTGGTCTCCTACATTCCTTTCACATTTCCACAAACTTCAAAGTGTTTCCTTTCAAATGGTACCAATAAAATGCATATCCTTACTTCAGGTCCTGAGCTACAGGCAGTTTGATTTGGGTATGTCATTTTAGGAAAAAAAAAAAAAAAAAAAGGGGCCGATCCTTTTGTTAACAAGAGTCTGATGAGCCCTGGACCCACACGGAAAAACCATATGAATTTCACCTGTGAAGTGCTCCCAAAACACATGAAATCACGTGAAAATAGGGAATAGGGTGCCATTTGGGATACAATGCTATACTGTGAGATCACTAACTCAGTCTGGCTGCCCTGGAAGAAAAGGGAAAAGGACATAGAGAGAAGACAAGAGAAGTATCTCAAAGTATCTAAGCCGTGAAATTCTTCAGCTTCTATTACACGGTCCAGAGAGCTCAACCCCCCCCCCCCCAACCCCTTTTAAAGAAAGCCCTCAGAGATACAGGATCAATCAGGTTTCAGTCCCCAGCAAGAATGGAGGTGTAAGTCCCAAATGGCACCATATCCCCTATAAAGCACATTACTTCTGACAAGGGCCTGGTCAAAAATAGTGCACAATATAGGGATTAAGATGCCGTTTGAGAAGCAGACAGGATTGCCAAAACCAGCTCGGTAGCACAGAGCTGCAAGCCTTTGTGTTCGGCTAGGCTTAACTTTAAATGCTGTAGATTGGCATTATCCTTAGAATGAAGTGATGTCAGTATATTGGCATTATCATTAGAATGAAGTGATGTCAGTATATTGGCATTATCATTAGAATGAAGTGATGTCAGTATATTGGCATTATCATTAGAATGAAGTGATGTCAGTAGATTGGCATTATCATTAGAATGAAGTGATGTCAGTATATTGGCATTATCATTAGAATGAAGTGATGTCAGTATATTGGCATTTTCATTAGAATGAAGTGATGATCAGGGCTGTTATTACCCACCAATAATGATGATCAGGGCTGTTATTACCCACCAATAATGATGATCAGGGCTGTTATTACCCACCAATAATGATGATCAGGGCTGTTATTACCCACCAATAATGATGATCGGAAATAATTGGCAAACCTCGTCAAAAGTAGTGCGTTCTCTATAGGATCAGAGTGTCATTTCTGTCTCACATAAAGGGTATCCCTTGTCTCTGTACCCAGCAGGCTGTGCTGACGCAGCACAGGGTATCGGCAATGCCTGACGCGGGCGGCACCAAAACAAAAATGAGAAATATTTCTCACCAATAATGATGAGCAGGCACTAAATTATAAACAAAAATTAACCCAATCCCTAAAACCCATAAGAACATTGATTTAATCACCAAAACACAATTATAATTATATCTTCTCAACATGCAAGATACATGTTTCAGAATTGCCCTCTGAATGCAATATGCTACAGTCCTGTGTAGCTCTGTTGGTCGAGAATAGGCCATGGTTGTGGATTAGATTCCCAGGATGGACCAGTATGAAAAGAAGTATCAAAATGTTATGGACTCATAAGTTCATAAGTCACTCTGCTGAATGGTAAAACATGTAAATACAGTACGTTAAACAGTTTTTTTTTGCATTACCCATCAAAATGAACATTATCTATTTTTCATCATTTCTATCCTACGTGTGATCAAAGTTGTGTTCAGTGAAGACATCTTTCACAATCACTGATGCAAAATATACATATATATATATATATATATATATATATATATGTTGTTCAGATATCATTACAGAATACGTATTCTGTAACCAAATGAAACAAATTGAGTTAATGAAAGGAAGATAACTTTTAACAGGAGCTAATTTGCATCAAACCTCTCTTGAGCATTTGGCCACAGGTTCTCATCTCCATTGCAGTCAATGTCGTCATTATTCATGTCCCTGGGGAAAAACCTTTTCGTACGGCGAATCCAAGCCTGACATAGGTCTGGATTGAAATCATTGCATGCCTCATCTATGGCCTGAAGGAGCGTGGAACTCTCTTGGGGATGGCAATCATATATCTTCCATCTGTTGTAATCATGTATTGTGTTTTGCAGTATTGCTTTGTACTTATGTATTGTAGTGGTCCTATATGTGGCTCAGATCACATGAGTTGTGGTTTCGATTCCCACTGTGGTCACAAAAAAATTAATTACGGATTAACTGACACCGCAAATACATTTTGGATGGATGTTTACGGGATGCATGTTTACTGTATAGGGGATGCATGTTTAGAGAGGCAACAAGGAGACCAAAGATAACCCTGAAGGAGCCTCAAAACTCCAAAGCGGAGATTGGAGTATCTGTCCATAGGACCACTTTAAGACGTACACTCCACAGAGCTGGGCTTTACAGAAGAGTGGCCAGAAAGAAGCCATTGCTTATACCAAAGAAATAAGAAAAAACATTTGGTGTTTGCCAAAAGGCATGTGGGAGACTCTCCAAACATATGGAAGAAGGTACTCTGGATAGATGAGACTAAAATGTAGATGCTTGGCCATCAAGGGAAATGCTGTGTCTGGCACAATCCCAACACCTCTTATCACCCCAAGGACACCATCCCCACAGTGAAGTATGGTGGTGGCAGCATCATGCTGTGGTTATGTTTTTCATCGGCAGGGACTGGGAAACTGGTCAGAATTGAAGGAGTGGTGGATGGCGCTAAATGCACGGAAATTCTTGAGGGAAACCTGTTTCAGTGATTTGAGACAGGAAGGGAGGTTCACCTTCCAGAAGGACAATGACCCTAAGCATACCGCTATAGCAACACTCTAGTGGTTGAAGGGGAAACATTTAAATGTCCTGGAATGGCCTAGAATACCTAGGATAGGATAAAGTAATCCTTCTAACCCCCCCCCTCCCCCTTAAAAGAGTTAGATGCACTATTGTAAAGTGGTTGTTCCACTGGATATCATAAGGTGAATGCACCAATTTGTAAGTCGCTCTGGATAAGAGCGTCTGCTAAATGACTTAAATGTAAATGTAAATGTAGTCAAAGCCCAGACCTCAGTCCAATTGAGAATCTGTGGTATGACTTAAAGATTGCTGTACACCAGCAGAACCCATCTAACTTGAGGGAGCTTTAGCAGTTTTTCCTTGAAGAATGGGCAACAATCCCAGTGGCTAGATGTGCCAAGTTCATAGAAACATACCCCAAGAGACATGCAGCTGAAATTGCTGCAAAAGGTGACTCTACAAAGTATTGACTTGGGGGGTGAATAGTGATGCACCCTCAAATGTTCTGTTTTATTGTCTTATTTCTTGATAAGTTTCACAAGAAATTTTTTTTTTGAATCTTCAAATTGGTAAAAAAAAAATCTATTTTAATTCAAGGTTGTAAGGCAACAACATAGGACAAATTACAAAGGGTGGAATACTTTCCCAAGCCACTCTGGACCTAGTTTTGTCCCATGGAATAAATGTTGTAGATCTTAATGTTTTTCCTCATAATCCTGGACTATCGGACCAACATTTTATTACGTTTGCAATCGCAACAAATAATCTGCTCAGACCCCAACCAAGGAGCATTAAAAGTAGTGCTATAAATTCTCAGACAACACAAAGATTCCTTGATGCCCTTCCAGACTCCTTCTGCCTACCCAAGGACGTCAGAGGACAAAAATGAGTTCACTTCCTAACTGAGGAACTCAATTTAAATTTTAGAAAAAGCTGCACTTGGTTAGTGCTGTGGTGGAGATCTTTGTGGGCTATACTCGGCCTTGTCTCAGGATGGTAAGTTGGTGGTTGAAGATTTCCCTCTAGTGGTGTGGGGGCTGTGCTTTGGCAAAGTGGGTGGGGTTATATCCTTCCTGTTTGGCCCTGTCCGGGGGTATCATCGGATGGGGCCACAGTGTCTCCTGACCCCTCCTGTCTCAGCCTCCAGTATTTATGCTGCAGTAGTTAATGTGTCGGGGGGCTAGGGTCAGTTTGTTAACCTCTTTGGGCTGCAGGGGCAGTATTGAGTAGCCTGGATAAAAGGTGCCCATTTCAAACGGCCTCGTACTCAATTCTTGCTCGTACAATATGCATATTATTATTACTATTGGATAGAAAACACTCTCTAGTTTCTAAAACCGTTTGAATTATATCTGTGAGTAAAACAGAACTCATTTTGCAGCAAACTTCCTGACAGGAAGTGGAAAATCTGAAATCGATGCTCTGTTCTAGGGCCTGCCTATAAATGTGCTTGATATTTATTAGTATACATGCACTTCATACGCCTTCCACTAGATGTCAACAGGCAGTGAGAGAAGAAATGGAGTGTATAACATCATCTGAGGTCGAATAAAAGCTATTGGCATGACGTGACCCCAATTTCCTATTTTCTGGAACGCGCGAGAAGTGACCTGGTATTGCCTTCTGTAAAGCTGTCGTTATAGACGACTAATATCTCCGGCGTTGATTTTATTTGATACATGTGACAATATCATCGTAAAGTATGTTTTTTCAATATAGTTTTATTAGATTATTGAAATTTTTTCGGGACGTTAGGCGTGTTGCTTTGTCTGCGTATGTTCAGGAAGGAGAGCTTCGCGCCACTTTGCTAGCTTTCCATGCTAATTGACTGGAGAAGAGGACATTCTAAATCCAAACAAAGATTGTTCTGGAGAAAGGACCCCTTGTACAACATTCTGATGGAAGATCATCAAAAGTAGGACCCATTTTATGATGCTATTTCATATATCTGTCGAACATGTGAACTAGTAATTTGCGCCCAGATTTTGGGCACGCTCTCGCCATAACGTAAACTGCATGTCGTAATGAAGTTATTTTTAGAATTCTAACACGGCGATTGCATTAAGAACTAGTGTATCTATCATTTCCTATACAACATGTATTTTTTAGTAATGTTTATGAATAGTTATTTGGTCAGAATATGTGAGTGTCAGAAAAATATCCGGACGTTGTGGGAAAAAGATGCTACGTTAGCACAATGTATAACCACTGATTTCAGCTCTAAATATGCACAAGCTTATCAATGTTAGTCAAAAATTATATATCTTTTGCTGGTTTGTTACGATCGCTAACATTTGCTGCTGGTAAATGGCTTGTGTTTCTGGCTATTGTGGTAAGCTAATATAATGCTATATTGTGTTTTCGCTGTAAAACACTTAAGAAATCGGAAATATTGGCTGGAATCACAAGATGCCTGTCTTTCATTTGCTGTACACCATGTATTTTTCAGAAATGTTTTATGATGAGTATTTAGGTATTTGACGTTGGTGTCTGTAATTACTCTGGCTGCTTCGGTGCTATTTCTGACGGTAGCTGTGATGGTAGCTGCAATGTAAAACTGATTTATAGCTCAAATATGAACATTTTTCGAACAAAACAGATTTATTGAATAACATGTCATAAGACTGTCATCTATTGAAGTTGTTTCTTGGTTAGTTTGGTTGGTTCTTGGTTAGTTAGGTTGGTTTTGTGCATGCTACCTGTGCTGTGAAAAATATCTGCCCTTTTTTGTATTTGGTAGCAGCATCATGTTGTGGGGGTGCTTTGCTGCAGGAGGGACTGGTGCACTTCACAAAATAGATGGCATCATGAGGATGGAAAAATACGTGTATATATTGAAGCAACATCTCAAGACATCAGTCAGGAAGTTAAAGCTTGGTCGCAAATGGGTCTTCCAAATGGACAATGACCCCAAGCATACTTCCAAAGTTGTGGCAAAATCCATCTGTTTTTAAGCAGAGCAGTCTCATCTTTTGTTCATGTCCGCAGCAGTTTTAAACAATCTGTTTTTAAGCAGACCAGTCTCATCTTTTGTTCATGTCCGCAGCAGTTTTAAACAATCTGTTTTTAAGCAGACCAGTCTCATCTTTTGATCATGTCCGCAGCCCGCGCTAAACCAGAGTACTATTGATCTATGGTCTAACATGAGTCATGCTCTCCTGTAGAGCAGAAAGAGATAGCCTTCATCTTGTACACAGAGCACACAGCGTGTACAGTATAATATCACTGAACTTTCACACAGGGTTGGATTTATTTTGAGGGAAAAAGAGGCAGAAGAATCAACTCACTTTGAAGGCTAGAAAACTCTACTGAAGGGTATTCAATTGAGCCATAGAATTTTAACAACAAACGGGTGTCTAAGAGAAAATATTCTTCACTGGGGAGCGGCTGATGCAACAGGCAGGAAAGAAGAGAGATGAGGAGGAGGATATGAGGAGGAGATGAGGAGGAGATGAGAAGGAAGAGATGAGGAGGAGGAGATGAGGAGGAAGAGATGAGGAAGAGGAGGAGATGAGGAGGAGGAGATGAGGAGGAAGAGATGAGGAGGAGGAGGAGGAGATGATGAGGAGGAGATGAGGAGATGATGAGGAGATGATGAGGTTGAGGAGATGAGGAAGAGGGGGAAATGAGGAGGAGGAAAAGGGAGAGATGAGGAGGAGGAGGGAGAGATAAGGAGGAGGAGGAGGGAGAGATAAGGAGGAGGAGGGAGAGATAAGGAGGAGGAGGAGGGAGAGATACGGAGGAGGGAGAGATGAGGATGAGGGAGAGATAAGGATGAGGAGGAGGGAGAGATGAGGAGGAGGAGGTGAGGAGGAGGGAGAGATGAGGAGGGGGAGATGAGGAGGAGGAGGAGGGAGAGATGAGGAGGAGGAGAGGGAGATGAGGAGAAGGAGGGAGAGATGAGGAGGAGCGGGAGATGAGGAGGAGGAGGAGGGGGAGAGAAAAGGAGGTGGAGGAGGGAGAGATGAGGAGGAGGAGAGGGAGATGAGGAGGAGGAGGAGCTCATGCTCATGGAAGGGAGGAACAAGAGGAGTGCAGGGCGATATTGCTAATGGGACAGAAACGGGTATCTAAGAGAAAATATTCTTCACTGGGGAGCGGCTGATGCAACAGGCAGGAAAGAAGAGAGATGAGGAGGAGTAGATGAGAAGGAGATGAGGAGGAGATGAGGAGGAGATGAGAAGGAAGAGATGAGGAGGAGTAGATGAGGAGGAGTAGATGAGGAGGAGATGAGGAGGAATGGATAAGGAAGAGGAGGAGATGAAGAGGAGATGAGGAGGAAGAGAGGTGGAGGAGAAGGAGATGATGAGGAGGAGATGAGGAGGAGGAGATGAGGCGGAAGAGATGAGAAGGAAGAGATGAGGAAGAGGAGGAGATGAGGAGATGAGGAGGAAGAGATGAGGAGGATGATGAGATGATGAGATGAGGATGAGATGAGGAGGAGGAGATGATGAGGTTGAGGAGATGAGGAAGAGGGGGAGAGATGAGGAGGAGGGAGAGATAAGGAGGAGGATGAGGGAGAGATAAGGAGGAGGATGAGGGAGAAATAATGAGGAGGAGGGAGAGATAAGGAGGAGGAGGGAGAGATTAGGAGGAGGGAGAGATAAGGAGGAGGAGGAGGAGGGATAGATGAGGAGGAGGAGGTGAGGAGGTGTGAGAGATGTGGAGGGGGAGATGAGGAGGAGGAGGAGGGGGAGATGACGAGGAGGAGGGAGAGATGAGGAGAGGCGGGAGATGAGGAGGATGAGGAGGGAGAGAAAAGGAGGAAGAGCGGGAGATGAGGAGGAGGGAGAGATAAGGAGGAGGAGGAGGGAGAGATAAGGAGGAGGAGGGAGAGATTAGGAGGAGGAGGTGAGGAGGAGGAGAGGGATATGAGGAGGAGGAGGGAGATATGAGGAGGAGCGGGTGATGAGGAGGATGAGGAGGGAGAGAAAAGGAGGAGGAGCGGGAGATGATGAGGTGGAGGAGAGATGAGGAGGAGGAGGAGGAGGAGAGATGAGGAGGAGGAGCGGGAGATGAGGAGGAGGAGCAGGGAGATGAGAAGGAGCGATGAGGAGTGATGAGGAGGAGGGTGAGCTCATGCTCATGGAAGGGAAGAACAAGAGGAGTGCAGGGCGATATTGCTAATGGGACATGATCCTGGATAATCGTTATTCTGTTGTCCCTGGATCCACAAGTCCACCAATCAGTGTGCTACTATTCACAGACACACTAACAGAGGGACACTGACGTAGCATGGCCATGGCACAAAATACTCCAGATACACTGAACATCTCCATGTAAGACAGTCTCACAGTCTCCAGCACCGCCGAGTTTCATCTCCCTCTAACAATAACTGAGCCATCAACTACAGAAAATAACAATGAATTGTTAATGGGAGAAAAATACCAATGTAAACTCTTGATCAGCAGACACACAGTGTGTGTGTGTGTGTGTGTGTGTGTGTGTGTGTGTGTGTGTGTGTGTGTGTGTGTGTGTGTGTGTGTGTGTGTGTGTGTGTGTGTGTGTGTGTGTGTGTGTGTGTGTGTGTGTGTGTGTGTGTGTGTGTGTGTGTGTGTGTGTGTGTAGTCAAAGGTCCAGCCCTCTCTGCAGTACTGTGGTTCACTATTACTGCAGGCTGCTGGCATCTCCCCTGCTGCTTAGTAGGCAACTGCACTGATTACACACCTGATTAATATGGGGAGATTGGAAGTCCTACGCACACACACGCACTCACGCACACAGCATAACACGGACTTCTCAGCATCCCCACTCACTCGCACAGCACCACAACCAACACATACTGTACACACAAACATACAAACACACACACACAAACATACACAGAAACACACACACACAAACAAACACACACCACCTCACACATATCCTAACACAGACACACACAGCATAACACAGACAATTCTCATGAAGTCTGAACTGTAACACAGAAGGCTACAATTCTAATAACATAGTTCACTTCTAATGTAGGCCTACTTCTGAGCTGGGTTACATTGTAATGTTATGCCAATAGGCCAATAGGTAGCCTAGGCTAGACGAGACAGAGTGAGCTGCCTGCTAGCCAGCTGCACATAAAGATAGATTTGGGACACATTTACAATGCACTGGTATTTAGCTATGTTATGTATCGATTGTAGGGCTCTAGCCACTGAATTCTGGTAGTTTTTACTTGAAAGAATAAAACCATCAATCATAATATTCGCAGCTGGCACAGTACAGCCAATGCAATGGCTGCCTCTCGCCTTGCTCGCTGCCTCAGCAAACTGTAAGTCATTCCCACACAGCTAGCAAGCTAGCACTCGTCATGGAAATATGGGCGGTGACAATTGAATTGGGATCAGTCCCTGACAACCCATATATCAAAACGTAGCTATGAAGCTCTAATCTACTACGTTTTTCTTTTTTTGTGTGAAATCATCTGAATGACAGAAGCAAAGGAAAAAAAATAAAAAAATGTTTTCCCCGCAATATTTCATTCAAAAGGCGTCTGAAGAAAACACCTTAAGTGGCAAGCTAACTGTTACCGCCCAGACATTTACCAGGTCCTCTAGCTTTCCTTCTGCACTAAACATTAGGATGATCAAGGTAATAGAGCACGTCTCTTTTGACTGGTAGACAATCTCTTCATTTGTTTATCTATCCGGGTAGACCGGAGACATGGACCTTTCTAGAAACTAGGGCACCAGGGAGGAGTCAATGATAATAATCTGCAATTGTATTAAGATATAAGATATTCATGAGTTAATTTAAAAACCTATGTTAAACCCTTTTTTCATGGTTGGTGTCTTGACGGATTTGTCCAAAATCATTTACGGCAGTGCTTCTACATCTACATTGAGTCTCTAGGGTTTTCGGATTAATGACTGTGGTTTCCATGGTTTCTGTATAAGCACTTTGTGACATCTGCTAATGTAAAAAAGGCTAAATAAATTACATTTGATTGATTGATTGATTGATGGCAGTGTAATATGTTCTCATATCATATATTAAGCATTAATCAGTTAAATTAGACATTGACCTTGAACCCTGTAAGAATCCTGAATCTAGCTGTCAGACAGTTTGTTTTATTTATATAGAGATCCCAGAAATGTAGTGTAACTACATAACATTTTGTGTCGCATTATGTTACGGGGTGAAAACAGCTAAATAATGTATGCACTGCAAAATCAAATGTTTTTAAACCGAAAGAGTCACCTTACCTTTATTACGTTAAACCTAAATCAATACTGTTATTAATGTGGTTCTTCAATAACTATGCATAACACTTGTTGGATGCGCATTTGCTGATCAGTTACGCCTGATATTTTCACACATCATCATCTGATCCAGGAAGGAGTTTTTCCTGAATGACAGCCATGTGCCAAACAGCTGTTGTGATAAAGCATGCAATACAACAATGGCTCAAGTGCTGGAATATAAGGCTTTCGCGAGGAAATGTCCAGAATATTTTGGTGTCTAATATAGAACAGTTGTGGCATGGATCCACGTTAATTCTAATATCCCTAGTGAATTGATGTTGATCATCTGTTGTTTTCTGATTGATTCACAGCAGGGTGTCGTTAGATTTAACCGAGAAAGCATCAAGGTAATGAGTTCATGTTTTCATATGTTTTTGTGATGGTCACGATGATAATTGCCATTCGCATAGAAGTAAATCCAATATAATCAGTATAGTAAAGTCCATGAAAGTAATTTAAAAAAAGGCTGTATGCTGCCGTCTTGTCTCTTGACTTCCACTAACGGGGATCCTAATAAAATCAACAACAGAAAAAAAGGCAAGTCTGCTCTCATTGGTTGAGACAGGTGGGTGTTTATCCCAAAGTGCTGCATGTCATTATGACAGACACCTGTCCGGATCAATGAGAGAAGACTTGAAATAGACAAGATGACGTCGTACACATTGTTGGATTATTTCATAGAGCAAAACATACATAATCATTTTCTAATTCTGCAACTGGACACAGATATTTTATGAGACTCCTGTTTCCACAAAGTCGAAGACAAAAACATCGACAAGATAAGGTTGGTTGAAAATGATCTGTGCAACACCAACAGTACCTATCCTGTAACTCCCAATAACGGAGTAATAATTATATAATAATTATAATAATAATAACAAATAATAATTTGTTTAAAACATATTATCTTGGTTAACAATCTGTAACTAAGAGAACTGGTGATGATTGGAGGGGTGGTCATGATGCATTCACAAAGAAACATACAGTAAGAAAATACAGCATGATCAGTATAGTAAAGTTCAGGGAATACTTGTACAGCTGTGGGAGGAGTGTTGTAATGATCAAACTACCATTCAAGCCCTGTTCTGCTTCAAATGCAGCATCATGTCCAATCCATCGAGAGGGATACAGTTCTGCTACAATGACACATGCAGGCAAATTAATTATGTTTCTCTCATTCTCTATAGAATTCATTCCAGGAAGAAGCCCAGGCACCACACAGTATTGTCTGTAAGACAAAAAAAAGATAATAAATGATAGTCTATTGTACAGTTTGAACAACAGTTGAACTGTGTCAGCATAATATCAACAATAGGGACGAATAGTTGAACGTGCATACATTTGCACAGGCACAGAGATTACATTAACCTCTCTTGGGCACGTGAGACGGTAGCGTCCCATCTCTTCAACAGCCAGTGAAACTGCTGGGCGCCAAATTCAAATACAGAAATACTCAATTTAATAATTCAGAAAACAAAACGTATTTTATATAGGTTTAAAGAATAACTTCTTGTGAATCCAACCACGGTGTCAGATTTAAAAAAATGCTTTATGTCGAAAGCATACCTTACGATTATTTGAGAACATAGCCCACTAGACAAATCATTACAAACAGTAGCCAGCCAAGTAGAACAGTTACACATGTCAGAAATGGAGAAAAAATTATTCCCTTACCTTTGATGATCTTCATATGGTTGCACTCAGCAGAAATTAATTTACTCAATAAATGTTCCCTTTGTTCGATAAAGTCTCTTTATATCCAAAAACCTCTGTTTTGTTTGCGCGTTTTCTTCAGTAATCCACAGGCTCAAACGCAGTCAAAACAATAAGACAAAAAAATCCAAATGGTATCCGTAAAGTTCATAGAAACATGTCAAAAGATGTTTATATTCAAACCTAATGTTGTTTTTAGCCTAAATAATCGATAATATTTCAACCGGACAATAACTTCGTCAATTTAAAAGGTAAACAAGAAACACACTCTCTCGGTCGCGCACATCAAAAAGCTCTGTGACACTTTAGGGTCCACTCATTCAGACTGCTCTTACTTCTTCATTTTTCAGAATACAAGCCTGAAACAATTTATAAAGACTGTTGACATCTAGTGGAAGGCATAGAAACTGGAATTTGAGTCCTAAGTCAATGGATACTGTAATGGCATTGAATAGAAATATACAAAACCAACAACAAAAAAGTATGTAAATCCTGAATGGATTTTTCTCAGGTTTTCGCCTGCCAAATCAGTTCTGTTATACTCACAGACACTATTTTAACTTATTTGGGATGCAATCCCGTCAACGGGATGATATGACAACAGCCAGTGAAAGTGCAGTGCGCCAAATTCAAAACAACAGAAATCTCATAATTAAAATTCCTCAGACATACAGTGGGGAGAACAAGTATTTGACACACTGCTGATTTTGCAGGTTTTCCTACTTACAAAGCATGTAGAGGTCTGTAATTTTTATCATAGGTACACTTCAACTGTGAGAGACGGAATCTAAAACAAAAATCCAGAAAATTACATTGTATGATTTTTAAGTAATTCATTTGCATAAAGTTCCAACCGGAGAATTCCTTTGTGTCTTGAGGAGCAACGGAACGCAAGTAGATCATGTGGAATGCGCATGACCAGACAATGGCTAACTGCCAGACACCTGTTCATTCTGTTCTTATTCAGTCCCACAACACAGTAGAAGCCTCATTCACATTTCTATAGACGGTTGACATCTAGTGGAAGCCCTAGGAAGTGCAACATCATTCAAACAGTTTTAGAAACTTCAGAGTGTTTTCTATCCAATACTAATAATACTATGCATATATTAGTAACTGGGACTGAGGAGCAGGCCGTTTACTCTGGGGACCTTTCATCCTAGCTACTCAATACTGCCCCTGCAGCCATAATAAGTTTTAACAGTTTTGGAAACTTTAGAGTGTTTTCTATCCAAATCTACCAGTTATATGCATTTCATATCTTCTGGGCCGGAGAAGCAGGCAGTTTATTTGGGCATGCATTTCATCCAAAATTACGAATGCTGCCCCCTACTCTAGAGAAGTTAAGAACAATATCCAGTCTAATAGAAAGAAATATGGTGTAACCCTCAACCTCTGCACATTGACCAGACTGTACAAATGTACCTAGGTAGGTAGACAGACAGCATCTAGCTACAGCCGTGTCTATCAGGCATGCGTATTAGGCAAATGTTTTTATAGTAAAACCAGCTTATCAGTATGACAGATTTACAACAGTAAATTATTCTATTATTGTTTCTCCTTACAGTTAGGTAACGAACTTGAAAAACCAATCATTGTTGTTTTCATCTGTTTGGTATCCTATCTTGCATCATGGGATCATAATCATAACCAATGTCAACCCTACATAGCTAGCTAGTAAACGTACAGTGGGGAGAACAAGTATTTGATACACTGCCGATTTTGCAGGTTTTCCTACTTACAAAGCATGTAGAGGTCTGTAATTTTTATCATAGGTACACTTCAACTGTGAGAGACGGAATCTAAAACAAAAATCCAGAAAATCACATTGTATGATTTTGAAGTAATTAATTTGCATTTTATTGCATGACATAAGTATTTGATCACCTACCAACCAGTAAGAATTCCGGCTCTCACAGACCTGTTCGTTCTTCTTTAAGAAGCCCTCCTGTTCTCCAATCATTAGCTGTATTAACTGCACCTGTTTGAACTCGTTATCTGTATAAAAGACACCTGTCCACACACTCAATCAAACAGACTCCAACCGCTCCACAATGGCCAAGACCAAAGAGCTGTGTAAGGACATCAGGGCTAAAATTGTAGACCTGCACAAGGCTGGGATGGGCTACAGGACAATAGGCAAGCAGCTTGGTGAGAAGGCAACAACTGTTGGCGCAATTATTAGAAAATGGAAGAAGTTCAAGATGACGGTCAATCACCCTCGGCCTGGGGCTCCATGCAAGATCTCACCTCGTGGGGCATCAATGATCATGAGGAAGGTGAGGGATCAGCCCAGAACTACACGGCAGGACCTGGTCAATGACCTGAAGAGAGCTGGGACCACAGTCTCAAAGAAAACCATTAGTAACACACTACGCCGTCATGGATTAAAATCCTGCAGCGCACGCAAGGTCCCCCTGCTCAAGCCATCGCATGTCCAGTCCCGTCTGAAGTTTGCCAATGACCATCTGGATGATCCAGAGGAGGAATGGGAGAAGGTCATGTGGTCTGATGAGACAAAAATAAAGCTTTTTGGTCTAAACTCCACTCTCCGTGTTTGGAGGAAGAAGAAGGATGAGTACAACCCCAAGAACACCATCCCAACCGTGAAGCATGGAGGTGGAAACATCATTCTTTGGGGATGCTTTTCTGCAAAGGGGACAGGACGACTGCACCGTATTGAGGGGAGGATGGATGGGGCCATGTATCGCGAGATCTTGGCCAACAACCTCCTTCCCTCAGTAAGAGCATTGAAGATGGGTCGTGGCTGGGTCTTCCAGCATGACAATGACCCGAAACACACAGCCAGGGCAACTAAGGAGTGGCTCCGTAAGAAGCATCTCAAGGTCCTGGAGTGGCCTAGCCAGTCTCCAGAGATGAACCCAATAGAAAATCTTTGGAGGGAGCTGAAAGTCCGTATTGCCCAGCGACAGCCCCGAAACCTGAAGGATCTGGAGAAGGTCTGTATGGAGGAGTGGGCCAAAATCCCTGCTGCAGTGTGTGCAAACCTGGTAAAGAACTACAGGAAACGTATGATCTCTATAATTGCAAACAAAGGTTTCTGTACCAAATATTAAGTTCTGCTTCTCTGATGTATCAAATACTTATGTCATGCAATAAAATGCAAATTAATTACTTAAAAATCATACAATGTGATTTTCTGGATTTTTGTTTTAGATTCCGTCTCTCACAGTTGAAGTGTACCTATGATAAAAATTACAGACCTCTACATGCTTTGTAAGTAGGAAAACCTGCAAAATCGGCAGTGTATCAAATACTTGTTCTCCCCACTGTATACAGTTGCTGATGTTACACGTTTGTTAACGAGTTACAAATGCAAGAAGCGGCACAACAAGTTACCCAGCGTATTTGTCAACTGCCCTCTTGGTGCTGTCATCGTCTGCAGCTTTAGCTTCTAGTTAAATCCAACTCTTTTGTTCAAATCCTCTTCGCTATATTCCAGTTCAAACATGTTTGGTTGAATGTCACCATGTGGCTAAAAGAACATCAAAGAAGATTCCATTGTCAAATTCGTGTTGATGAGAGGTATCACTTCAAGCCATTGTGGTTGGTTAGTTTTTTGGGGATGGACGGGCCCAGAGCACAAAGCACCGCCACAAACGAGTTGTAGTCTTTCAGAGACTGAAAAAAAATGTGTCAGCTTGTGTATTTACCAATGAATCCGCCTACAAGAACATCGCTGAAAGACGTCCAGTGGCTCTATCGAACAAGGACAACCATATCTACACTCATAAAATCATATTCTGCGAACAGTATAACATAGAGCAGGACTACATTTATTTTCAGACCCTCAATATGCCACAAGCCATCACAGGGTGTAACATCTCATTGACCTAGAAATACTTCTGACATGATGAAAACAATCCCAGAGTCCCCCAGGGTGAAATTACCCTTTAAAGTGGTAATTGCCTACCTTTTTTGACACTTTCACATGCGTTTTGGGGGGGAGGGGGGGTTTCATATTATGCCTTATATATAATTATATAAATTCTACAATTGTATAACATTGAGGTCCTTGAAAATTACAAGTAAGTGCTTCAAAAAGTCCCTGAAAGTCCTTGAATTTGTTCAACAGTCAGATTGCCTGGCGATAGAAGCAGTTCAAGTCTGATGGTCTGATAATAGAAGCTGTTCAACAGTCAGATGGTGATAGAAGCTGTTCAACAGTCTGATGGTAATAGAAGCTGTTCAACAGTCTGATGGTAATAGAAGCTGTTCAACAGTCGGATGGTGAAAGAAGCTGTTCAACAGTCTGATGGTAATAGAAGCTGTTCAACAGTCTGATGGTAATAGAAGCTGTTCAACAGTCTGATGGTAATTGAAGCTGTTTTTTAGTCATTTGGTGCCGGCTTTGATGCACCTGTACTGTCTCTGTCTGCTAGATGGTAGCAGAGTGAACACACCGTGATTTGGGCGACTGAGATCCTTGATGATTTTCTTGTCCTTCCTTTGACACGAGTGCTGCAACTGTCCTGGAGAGCAGGCAGCATGCCTCCGGTGACACGCTGGGCTGACCGCTCCATCCTCTGGAGAGCCATTCCATTGAGAGCGGTACAGTTGCCGTACCAGGCGGTGATGCTGCCCGACAGAACGCTCTCAATGTTGCATCTTTAAAAGTTGATGTGGGTCTTAGGGGCAAGGTGAAAGTTATTCAGACGCTGAGGTGGTAGAGGCACTGTTCTGCCTTCTTCACCATGGTGTCGGTGTGGTGGGACCATTTCAGGTCCTCAGTGATGTCCACGCCAAGGAACTTTAGGCTTTTGAGCATTCCCACTCTGCCCACGTCGATGTGGATGGGGGCATGCTCCCTCTTCTGTCTCCTATAGTACACCATCAGCTCCTTTGGTTTATTATGTTGGGGAAAGGTTATTTTCCTGGCACCACACCTCCAGGGCTCCAACCTCCCACTGTAGGCTGTCTCATTGTTGTTGGTAATCATGCCTACCTCTGCCGTGTTGTCAGCAAAGTTGATTGAGTTGAAGTCGTGCATAGCCTCGCAGTCATGGTTGAACAGGCAATGCAGGAGGGGTCTGAGCACACAGCCCTGGGGGCTCGTGTGTTGAGGGTCAGTGTGGCGGAGGAGTTGTTGGCTACCCTCACCACCTGGGGTCGGCCGGTGAGGAAGTTTAGGACCCAGTGTCATGTTCAAACACAGGTGATAACCATACCAAGCATAACCCGTCATACTAGTTTGAGTGTCACATCATACTAATGTTACATCTAGCCAATGAGACCAGGTGGGTTGCAAAGGGAGGGGTTCAGACCCGGGGTCCTGAGCTAAGTGACACGCTTGTAGGGCACTATGTTGTTGAAAGCAGAGATGTAGTCGATGGATAGCACTCTCACATAAGTATTCAGGTGGGACAGAGCGATGTGCAGTGCAACGGCAATTGCATTGTCCATGGATCTGTTGAGGCAGTATGCAAATTGTAGTGGGTTTAGGGTGTCGAGCAAGGTGGAGGTGTTATTATCCTTGATTAGACTCTCAAAGCATTTCATGAGGATACAGGCGAATGCTACTGGGAGATAGTAATTTTGTTCAGTTACCTTAACCCTTGTGTAGTCTTAATATACTATTCTTATTCTATTAACTTCTATTCTGAAAATGACCCGCCTTCCCTAAACCCCTAAAATTAAGCAGCTTATTTGAATTTTAAACCCACAATTTATTTTGCATGAAGAAACAACCTGTCATTTATCACAAACTTTGGGAATATCTGGGGTTTTCCCTCTTCACAATGCAGAAAGACTGGACACCACTCGTTTTTATTACAACACACCTGTCATAATTGTTTTCTTTACTAAAGTAGAGTTTTATTATTATTATTATTATTGCTAAAGGTACTGCATAGGTGTAAACATAATTTCTTTTAGCAAGAGAGAGCACTTGTGGAGTCTAAGAAAGTAGCAGAAATGTCCAGAAAGTTGTTTTGAATGAATTTTATTGAAGGAAAACAATAACAGTCTTGACCTTTTTTTGCAACATAGTGATATATTCTTATATATTGTACAATGAGGAATTCAACTACAAAATACTATTCTTCTCCCATTTTTTAACCATTGCCCCGACCCACAAGGTGTATAACACAAACAACAAGAATAAAATAAGATACTAGATACAAAACAAAAACGTGAAGTACATAAATAAATCAACTGTAATTAGCACATGTAGGACAGTATGCAAGTGTGTGTGCATGAACTTTGCAGATGTATTTCTCACATGTGCAGCACATAGTATTTGTTTTACATTCTTTCTTTGGTGGGCAGAATTGGCATCTCCTCCTCTTGCCTGCCCCAGCTTCAGCCTCAGGTGGATCAGGACACGATACAGCCCCGTGAACAGCTTTCACAAGCGCTGCAGAGGCTGCTGTGCGGGGGAGGCGTTCCGTTCTTTTAATGGGTGGGGTTACAAGTGCCTTTCCCAGCTGCCCCAGGAACACCCTCCTCTTGTTCCGCTTATCAGGCATCTAGGTAGGGTTTATCTTCTTCCATGTCACAAAGGTATTGTTTGAGGACACATCAATGATGTTATGGAAGACGACCAGGGACCAGCGTGCAGTCATTCTCCTCCTGCAGCTGTAAGTTCCAATCACCTTGTCCAGGTTGTCCACACCTCCTTTGTTGTGGTTGTAGTCCAGGATGATGGCTGGCTTCCTGTCCTCACAATCACTGATATCAGCCGTTTTGTGCAGTGTGCTCAGGAGGACACATTTTTGTTCCTCTTTGGGATGTAAGAAACTAGACTGGTGGTGGGGGTGAAGGCAAACTTTGATGAGAAGGCCTCTCTCCCCCTTGTTGCGAGGAGTGCAAGGGGGAGCTCAGCCTTATCCTTTCTAACTGTGCCAACCATGGTGATCTTCCTCTTCAGGAGCTTCTGGCTGAGTTCAATCAGTAGCACACATAATCTCAATTTCTCATTGTGTGTGTGTGTGTGTATTGGGGTTTTTGTGGTGTGTAAATTATTTTATAACAGCCGGGTCAAAAATGACTCTAAGACAATCTTTGTACCCTGGTGGTGTACAGCTTTCATGGAAATTCATGGAAGGCTATGTTTCACTTTGTCTAATGTTGGGGTCACTAGGAAAAGTAATGAAATTTCAAGTTGAAAAACATTTATTTAGGGAGTTTTCTCTGCTATTAAACATAGTGGCGGGTCATTTTTGCCCCTTAAACCTCTCTAGACTAGGTGGGGCGGTAGCGTCCCACCTGACCAACATCCAGTGAAAGTGCAGGGCGCCAAATTCAAACTACAGAATTGTAAGCATTTGACATTCTTGAAAATACACATGCAATATGTCAAAATAAAGCTTAACTTCTTGTTAATCCAGCCACGGTGTCAGATTTTAAAAAGGATTTACGGTGAAAGCAAACCATGTGATTATCTGAGGACAGCACCCCACCATACAAATGCATAACAATCATTTTCAACCAGGCAGGTGGCGACACAAAAGTCAGAAATAACGATATAATTCATATCTTACCTTTGAAGATCTTCTTCTGTTGGCACTCCAAAAGGTCTCAGTTACATTATAAATGGACCTTGTGTTCGATATTTAAAAAAATTAAAATTATATCCTTAAAAACTCAGTTAAGCTGGCGTGCTTCAGTCGAGAATCCACTCGGTTTCCATCGGTCAAAATGCATACAAAATGAATCCCAAACGTTACCAATACACTTATCCAAACAAGTCAATCAACATTTATAATAAATCCTTAGGTACCCTAATACGCAAATAAACAATACAATTTAAGATGGAGAATCATTATTGTCTTTACCGGAGATAAACAAAAAGAACGCGCTATCTCGGCCATGCGCATGGAAACAATACAGCCAAAATGGGAGCCCTTCGAAAAATTACTTCTTCTCCCTCATTGAAAAAAATAACAGCCTGAACCTCTTTCTAAAGACTGTTGACATCTAGTGGAAGCCCTAGGAACTGCAATCAGGCACGATTTCCCCCTATTATAAAAGTGCCAGCCATTGAAATCAGTGGTAGGATGAATTTATTTTTGGGGGATGGTTTGTCCTCAGGGTTTTGCCTGCCATTTCAGTTATGTTATACTCACAGACATTATTTTAACAGTTTTAGAAACTTTAGAGTGTTTTCTATCCACATATACCAATTGTATGCATATCCTAGCTTCTGGGCCTGAGTAGCAGGTAGTTTACTTTGGGCATACATTTCATCCAAAATTCATAATGCTGCCCCCTACCCTAGAGAAGTTAATCATGAAACATACCCCTCCACCTTTGGTTTTCCCATAGAGTTCGTTCTTCGTTCTTCATGCCTGTTGGCATCCTATGGAAGGAGATCCTCGCCCTGAGCATGTCTACTTTATTGTCCAGAGACTGTACATTAGCAAATATTATACTCAGAAGTGGTGGTTGGTTTGCCATCCTACAGAGTCTGACCAGAACACCAGCTCTACTTCCTCTCCTTCGGCAGCGTCCGTGATGGATGGAGCTTCTTCATACAGTCCGAACAAAGGATCCAGGTCTGGGAAGTCGAATTTGTGGTGATTGATCTCTGATCTAATGTCTAGAAGTTCTTGTCGCTTATACGAAATATTTCCATAAATGTTCAGACAAAATAAAGTTAGAATAACACACAAAAAAATACTGCAAAGTTTTAGAAACAGGATGGCCGTGTCTATCGGGAACCATCCTGTATTATTGTGCTCTACATTGATGACACGGATCCCACTCACTCAGCCAGGCTCCTGTCAGGCAGGTCACTGATTCAGGCAGGTAATTGTTTCAGGCAGGTCATTGTTTCAGGCAGGTCATTGTTTCAGACAGGTTGTTGATTGTCAGGCAGATCATTGGTAGCCTTGGCTAAGCTGACTGACTGTGCTGGAGATTGGAAGGTACATGTCTGTGCCAGGTTTGTGAATGGGCTGGGCTGCCGTTTGGCTGTGACACAGACAAACACATGACCGCGGCTTTAATATTGTGTGATGTGGGCCCAGGGAGGTGATGTTGGGATTTAAATGGGATTAATTTAATAAACCGATTCGCCTTCAGCCAGGGAAAATAGTTATTCTCAAGCAGTCGCCTAGCAACCTCTGATTGGCTAAAGGAAGTAGGCCCTATAGGCTTATAGTGAATTGGAAGACCGGAACTAAAGGGAACCAAACTACTGCCTTTTGATTTAGGCAAATGATACCGTGCAATACTATTATGTATCCCACACAGATAGGGTATTGAGTTTGGTGTCTTGAAGTCTTTTTAAATGATTCAGGCTATTAGTGGATCACCTGCCACCAGAAAATATTCAATCAGTTGATCAACGACATACAACTCCAAACTATTCTGCTGAGAATGTAGAATATAGAAAACGTCTCGGTCAGGTCTCCCTTGGGAGATGGGACTACCATGTTACATGAAGGTACCACAAAAAAAATCTAATACGCATTTTAGTTAAGTTACAGCAGATGTTTTACTCCCTTTGTGTGTTAGGTTGGTTTTGCAGCTCCAGTTCCTAGATCAGCAATTTATGGTGTCATTATGTGACCACAGCCCATTTAACTAGGCAGCTGGCCACTTGGAAGGCTGGATACTGAACAGGCACCTTTGCTGTAGAAACCAATTAGCTACAGCAGCACATGAAGGACAGAGGGAGAGAGAGATAAAAAGAGGCAGAAGAAAGAGGGAGAAAGAAAGTTCGAGTGACACAAAAAAAAGGAAGAGAGCGAGAGGGAGAAAGAGAAGGGAGAGAGAGAGGGGGAGAGAGAGGGAGAGCGAGATGGAGAGAGGCAGAGGGAAAGAGAGAGGCAGAGAGAGACAGAGTGAGAAAGAGTGGGGAGGGGAAGAGAGACGGAGAGAGATGGCGAAAGACCGAGCGAGAGGGAGAGGGAGAGAAAGTGAGGGAGACAGAAAGAGAGAGACAGAAAGAGTGAGAAAGAGGAAGCGGGAAAGACAGAAAGAGTGAGAAAAGAGGGAGATGGAGAGAGAGAAAGGGAAATAGGGAGAGGAAGAGACAAAAAGAGAGAGCGGGACAGAATGAGAGAGACAGAAAAATAGACAGAAAGAGTGAGAAAAGAGGAAGAGAGAGAGACAGAAAGAGGGAGAGGGAGAAAAAGGGAGTGACAGAAAAGAGAGAGAAAGAGACAGAAAAAGAGAGGGAGAGAGAAAGAGGGAGAGACAGAAAAGAGAGAGAGAGAGAGACAGAAAGAGAGAGACAGAGAAAGAGAGAGAGAGAAAAGGGGAGAGACAGAGAGAGAGAGAGAGAGAGACAGAGAGAGAGAGAGAGAGAGAGAGAGAGAGAGAGAGAGAGAGAGAGAGAGAGAGAGAGAGAGAGAGACAGCAAGAGAGAGAAAGCACTGGGTGAAAAGGGTCAATATCAGGGGATATCTTTATCTATATGCAGTGTATCTGGATATCTGACATTGTAAAAGCTCTAAGGAGTAAACACGCAGGTCCTTAATTTCATATATGGATTTAAGATATTCTCTGGATCAGGGCAGTTTCTACATGAATCCAATCC